>NC_079214.1:5858303-5880803 GCF_029633865.1 Lampris incognitus | reverse complement strand
GGCCACTTCAGGCAGTGATGCGGCACTGGTGGCCTTCTTCTGGTCCTGACAAAATGGGTGTGACCCTGAAGTGGCCCTCATGTATAACAGCAAATATGGCCCAGATATGCCAAATCACATGTGGGCCTTCTTTGGCAAAGCTGCGGCGCTCCGGGCAGCATGTGATCTGGATGTGACCCTGAAGTGGCCCCGTGTGGTAAATGGTGAATTCTTCTTCTTTCAGCTTGTTCCCCGTCTCTCAGGGGTTTCTATTGGTTCCCTGTGAGGGCACAGCACCAGTGGCGGTCGTTGTTAACCCAGGCTTTGACCGATCTGGTAGTGAGCCTGCACCGGTCAATCTATGGTCTACCCAGTCCGCGTAAGGATTTGGTCAGATTTTACATCGGATGCCCTTCCTGACACAACCACGAACCCTGCGGATGGGGGCAGAGGTAAAGCGCTGGGTGCCGAAGAGTAAACATGGCCCAAATATCACAAAACAAATATGGCCACCTTTGGCAAATATGCGGCGGCACATTGCTATGGCTTGGCTCTGGCCAGATCTGGCAAACAGGAGCGGACCACCCAAGCGCCATCGCGCCACGCGGTATGTGGGCCGGCTCCGGGCCACGGCAATTGTGCTATCTGGGTCAGCACACCAGTCAGTGATTTCAGTCTGAATTTCCACAGGAGACTGACCACATGCCGCCTTGTCGTAGCGCGGCCTGCTCGGTGCTGCTTCTTAGTTTAACCCGAGCTGAGCTACGTCTTCATGTATGAGGCTGTAGCATCCACCAGTGGCTCGCTGAAAGGAAAAGAGCGCTCAGTGTTTGTGGCGCATAGTAATTTTGATGGTTTAATCCTGGATACTGGCACAGAGGCTTAAGCCCTTTGGCATATGCGTGTTCAAGTGTGTGTGTGTGTGTGTGTGTGTGTGTGTGTGTGTGTGTGTGTGTGTGTGTGTGTGTGGGCCGTGTGATGGCCCGGCGGCCTGTCCAGGGTGTCCCCCCCCCCCCGCCTGCTGCCCAATGACTGCTGGGATAGGCTGCAGCGTCCCCGCAACCCTGAGAGCAGGATAAGCGGTTTGGATGGATGGATGGATGGATGGATGGATGGATGGATGGATGGATGGATGGATGGATGGATGGATGGGTGGATGGATGGGTGGGTGGATGGATGGATGGGTGGATGGATGGATGGATGGATGGATGGATGGATGGATGGATGGATGGATGGATGGGTGGGTGGATGGATGGATGGATGGATGGATGGATGGATGGATGGATGGATGGGTGGATGGATGGGTGGATGGGTGGGTGGATGGATGGATGGATGGATGGATGGATGGGTGGATGGATGGATGGATGGATGGATGGGTGGATGGATGGATGGATGGATGGATGGATGGATGGATGGATGGGTGGATGGATGGATGGATGGATGGCTGAGCTGTGTTTTCTTATCGTGTTTTATGAATGAAAGATGAAAGTCGGTCAGCAGAGCAGCCGTTCGCCCTCCTTCATTTAACATGAGGAAAACCCCGGCGGTCTAACACGTTCCATGTCCTTTAATAAGGGCGTTGAAAGGATGACAGCCTGACCTCGGTCATTTCATGTCCGACTTGGTGAGTTTCGTGCGAGGGTCCGTCTCGGAGGCTGTGCAGCCACAGACTGACGGGCAAAACGTTTTTATTGGGTAGATTTTTTTAGCTCGAGTGCTGCATGTTGATCATTTAATGGCAGGAAAAACACTGTTGTTGTTGTTTTGTTTCCCCCCTTCTTCTCCCCAGTTGTGTCTAGCCAACGACCCCGCTCTTTTTGAGCCGCCCGGTCGCTGCTCCACCCCCTCTCTGCCGATTCGGGGGGCGCCCGACCGACCAGAGGAGGCGCTAGTGCAGCGACCGGGACAAACCAGCATCCGACTTCCCACCCGCAGACACGGCCGATTGTGTCTGTAGGGACGCCCGACCAAGCCGGCGGTAACACGGGGATTGGACCAGGCGATCCCGTGTCGGTAGGCAAACGAATAGACCGCTACGCCACCCGGACGCCTAACGCTGGTTGTTCTGTCGGTGTGTGCAGCTATTTCCCTTCTGTGCGTCTCCTGGATCTCCACCTTGATGTGGTGGAGAAGCTTGCTTGTACCAATGATCCCAAGATCTACGCCGCCTGGCGCTCGGCTCCTGGTGGGGTCACCCAAGGTAGACGGGCCAAGGGGGAGGTTCCGGATGAAGCACGATCCGACAAAGACCTCGACGGCGGAACTGGCGGAAGATGTCTCCAGGTCACAACGGCGGTGAAGGTGGATGAAGGCTGCAACAGAGGGCGGCCCCCAATCATCTTGGTCCTCCACGCCGCTGGACTCTGGCCAACCCCCTGCCAAGGACCGCGTGGTGGCTGCAGGCGCATCAGCCACCCCACGTAAAAAGCTGTCACGCGCAGGCGTCCTCCCGCGAGGATCAACCCATAAACATCCAGGGCGAAAGCCCCGCGGCCATCAGGAAGAGGTGGTGGGGGCGGGACAGGGAAGTCTGGCAGCCCCTAGCCACAACCTGGCACACAGGGCAGCGGTTGAGGACCCACAAGGACCTAGAAGGAGGACTCATCCTTGACCCTGAGCGACCGCCGATAATGATGTGGCCGCTCCCGGTTGGCAAAAAAAGGGCTGGTTTGTCAAGAAGTTTGGACACTGGCGAAGGGGGGGATAGATACGCCTGGCAAGCTCTGGACTCTACCGAGGGAACTCCTCTGATTTTGTTTTGTTTCGGCTTTACTCACAGTGAACGCCGCTCAGAAGCGTTCTGGCTCAGGCCAGGCGAAATAATCCGGTGGTATTGTTTATTGTCCTTCAGTGATTGTATGAGAATATTGTTATATACACTATACTGTTGTCTAAATTAATGAGAATGCAAAGTTTCCTACAAAATGAGGTGGGAAATATCCATCCATTATCCAAGCCGCTTATCTGAGGTCGGGTTGCGGGGATGCTGGAGCCCAACCCAGCAGTCGTTGGGCGGCAGGCGGGGAGACGCCCTGGACAGGCCGCCAGTCCATCACAGGGCCAACACATTCACACCTAGGGACACTTTAGTACGGCCGAGCCACCTGACCTCCATGTCTTTGGACTGGGGGAGGAAACCGGAGCCCCCGCAGGAAATCCACCCAGACACGGGGATGAGAACATGCAAACTCCACACAGAGGACGACCCGGGACGACCCCCAAGGTTGGACAACCCCGGGGTTCGAACCCAGGACCTTCTTGCTGTGAGGCGACCCCGCTAACCACTGCGCCACCATGCCGCCCGAGGTGGGAAATATTTGAAGGAGTATTATTTGAAAACTATTGTTGGTTTGATATTATACTTTACATTACCAAACAGTTCAATGTGATGAACCTCAGCTGGATTTTTATACATGGTATTTTCATATATAAGCAGATATCTTTATGTAGATAGATAGATAGATAGATAGATAGATAGATAGATAGATAGATAGATAGATAGATAGATAGATAGATAGATAGATAGATATATGTACTATAGATATATAGATATATAGATGTAACATTTTCACTAGAATGTTTTCCATATAAGTTCGTTAACTCGACAGAACTACTCTCCCATGACAGCAGTCTTTGTGTTTCTATAGCCCTAAATCCCAGTTCTGCTCTCCGGGCCTGGCACCATGGGGGGGGGGGGGGGGCTAGAGGAGCTTTGCCCCTCTCGGCTGTATTTTCTTCCCCCCAGCTTGAGTTTGATGTACCCTGTACAAAAATAGCAAAAATATTGGCTGAGATACAAGTGTCTGATCCATCTCGGAAATAACAACGCAGTGTTTCAGAACCATGGACAACACTGTCGGTTGTGCGTTGTCGCGACACTGCTGGATCTGAACTTCACAGCGCGCTGTACGCGGCAATTTGACTAGAAAAAGAAAAAAAAAAGCCAACACTGCACTGACGCCAAAGCTAGCTCGCTCGCTGAGCAGTAACTTCGCCAACGCGTTGCGTAACTCGTTTGCTTGCCGGATTGAGATCTCCCGATTTAGAGAGGAAAGACGGACCACACAGAACAGGTTGGATCGCTTCTCCGGGCCTCTGGCGGCAGGGCCCCCTGCGATGACGGCGTCGAAGCCGGGGTTAACGTTTGGAGCGTCCACGGCGACTCGCGAGAGAAGCCTCTTTCAACGTGGAAAAAACGTGTGTCGGGCGAGCACAGATGGAGCACAGATGGAGACAGAAGGAAACCACGGCTGACTCAGCCGGCGTCGGAGAGGGGCCTTACGAGCAGACGCCATGTGGAGCGGAACGAGAGCCTGCAGAGGAGGCCGGCTGCAGCTCTTCTGAGGCGGGGTCAGAAAAGGCAGCCGGGTCGGGCTTTTCGTTGTGCTGGAGCTCCTCGGACGCGTGAGCGGCGAGCGTAGACATTACTCCATCACTGGCTTTGCTGCCAAGAAGGGGACGCGTGACGTTAACGTTGTCTCGGGTGGTAGAATAGGTGCTTCGCGTGACATCGATGAGGGTGGCCACACTGTACGATACCTCTCGTGTTATCGGCAACCGAAAAGCAGTTTTGCCCCCTCAGTCGTTCCTCGTGCCCCCTTGCCTAGTTAATCCTGCCACCGGGCCTGCTACTCCCCGAGGGTGGTGCATGTGCACCGTTAAAAACGGGCAGAGAAAGTAAATGACGGCAGACCGCACCTTCTGTCCGGACCGCCTCTATTCAGACGAGGAAACCTACCGAAAAAAAGTGGTGTATAGATTGATACAGATTCAGAAATACATATACATAAATGTGTGTGTGTGGGGGGGGGGGCTATAGGGTGTCTCCCTGCCTGCCGCCCAATGGCTGCTGGGATAGGCTCCAGCATCCCCACAACCCTGAGTAAGAATAAGCAGCTTGGATAATGGATGAATGAATGAATGAATATATATCTATATCTATATATCTATATCTATATATCTATATCTATATATCTATATCTATATATCTATATATCTATATCTATATATCTATATATCTATATATATAATCCAGTGAGTCAAGTCAATTCTTTATGAGACAGTACAAGCCTGTTTCATGCCATAAGCAATCATCAGCTGTCAGCTGATTGACATGATTGACAGCTGATGATTGTTGATTGCATGAAACAGGCTTGTACTGTCTCATAAAGAACTGACTTAACTCACTGTATAAGAAAGGTGAATCGGTTCATCTGGACACAACGTTTATTGACAGAAATGTTTCATCGTCATCTAAGGGACCTCTTCAGTCTCAGCTGACTGCAGGTACCCCCACCCTTATAAACAACACAGCTGCATAACGACCCAAACCAATGATCAGTTTCGTATGCAAATATGGTGTGACCATTAACTAGAATTTCAATAGCCACGTGTACTGTTCACAGAGGATTTGGGAATGTTTGCAATCACAGCATGGTAAGATGGTGACAGATGTACTCTTAGACTCCCCGTTGAAACCAGCATTCCTCCCTATCAAGGATGTGCACATCCTCATCCTTGAAAGAGTGGCCCCTGGTCTGTAGATGGTGTGGCCTGTGTCGATGGTGTAGACTGTGTAGATGGTGTAGCCTGTGTAGATGGTGTAAGACTGTGGAGATGGTGTAGCCTGTGTAGATGGTGTAGACTGTGGAGTTCTGGTCTGACGTGTTGGCTCTCCTGTGTTGTGTCCTCCTCTTGGCCAGCGTCTGTTTGCTTTCCCCAATGAAGAAGTCACGACAACTGACCTTTCGCAAAGTACCGCCCCAGAACGGTGCTGGTCCAATCCTACCTTAGCAACGGTCCGTCAAGCTTTCAAACACACAGCAACATGCTGAAACGGTGTGCCTATGGGCTCTGCAGATCGGATGCTAGATATGTGAAAAGTTTGGAGGGGGTGTCATTTTCTTTCCCTTCCCCAAACCCAGAACGCAAGAAGCGCAATGTGGGCAGTAGATTTGGCAGTATAGCAGACCCCATGGCCCGCTTAATCCATCCAGAATCAACACAAACACCTGTCTGCTCCAAGCTAAGCTTGCTACTAGCTAGTATTGCTAGCTAATACAGCTAACGTATTATTACTGCTACTTTTACCCACACAATGCGCTGATTTCTTCCTTCATGTTTTGGTGCTTTCCGGCTACTTCCTGGATAGTTCTGAAATGCTTGACGGGCATAGCAACAGTAACTAAGGGGGGCGGGACTTTGCGAAAGGTCAATCCTCCTGGCACTTAACAGCTACACTATATTGCTCTGTTTGTGCCGGGGGACCTGATCCTTGAGGTGGACCAACTTCTGGTGCAGTGTGTTTTGGGTTTGAAAGTGACTGGGACGCGGTGTTTGGAAAATACACATCTCGGCTGTTCCGCCACTCCCACCACATACAGAATCACCACTGGTTTACACTTAGACAGCTGGTGTCCTTCTCCTCTCTTCGATTGGCTGGTGCACTGTTTGGGGTCTTCCTGGATTTGACAAACGCCCAGTTAGGATAACCACACTTAACCAGGGCCTGTTTAATGTGGGATTTCTCCCCTTTCCCCGGCCGCTGTGTCGGTGGGGACGTGGTCAGCTCGGTGGTCCAGCGTCCTGATGACTCCTAGTTTGTTCTCCAGTGGATGATGAGAGTCAAACCTGAAGTACTGATCAGTATGTGTTGGTTTATGGTAAACATCAATAATCACATGTCCCCCATCACCAACTGCGATTTCACAGTGTAAAACCCTTCTCCAAAAAACCCGCTAACATCCACCTTGTTACATTGACCAAAGGCGGACATTAGCAGGTTTCTTGGCCAGTGGGGAAAGGGTATAAGAAGGCTACCCTGTCATGTTCCACATCCTCCCTCGAGGTGAACTCGATGTGGTGTCCACAGAGGTAATGTGGTCGGTGAAATGTGCTACGTCCTGAGATTTAATTTTAACCCAGGTGCCGTCCACAAATCTGAACCAGTGGCTAGGTGGTGTCCCTGGATAGGACACCAGAGCCTCTTTTCCACTTCCTCCACAAACAAGTTGGCCACTACAGGTGAGACTGGGGAACCCATAGCGCCCCTATAGTACTGCCCCCTGTCTTTGAAGTACGTGGACTGAAGGCACAGCTTCAGGAGCAGACACATTTGGTCAGGGTTAAGGGTGGTGCTGTTGCTAAGGGTGGGGTCGTTTTGTAATTTCATACGGACCACCTGCAGTACTTTATTCCCTGTACTCCCAGTCTGACCAGTGTCTGCCATCTCCGTGGACTGCACATCTCATTCTTCTTCTCTGCATACAGTACTACATACTGATGAAGAATGAATCACTGAGGTCCTCACCGAGGTCCTCACTGTTACTTGTGTCATTAACTGTGTGTACCTTGTGTCCTTTTTAACCTTTTGTCCCGTAAGCAGGACACTTTTTTGGTTTATGCTCATCACCACATCGCCTGCAGCGTGTCGTTGTCCTTGTGTTTGAATTTGGTAGAGCGCGTTCCCCTTACTGAAATGGCATCCAATACTACTGCTACTACTACTACTACTACTACTACTACTACTACTACTACTACTGCTGCCGCAGCTGCTGCTGCTACTACTACTACTACTACTACTACTGCTGCTACTACTACTACTACTACTACTGCTACTACTACTACTGCTGCTACTACTGCTGCTGCTGCTACTACTACTACTACTACTACTGCTGCTGCTGCTGCTACTACTGCTACTACTACTACTGCTACTACTACTACTACTGTTACTACTACTACTACTGCTACTACTACTGCTACTGTTACTACTACTACTACTGCTACTACTACTGCTACTACTACTACTACTGCTACTACTACTGCTACTGTTACTACTACTACTACTGCTACTACTACTGCTACTACTACTACTACTGCTACTACTACTACTACTGCTACTGTTACTACTACTACTACTGCTACTACTACTGCTACTACTACTGCTACTACTACTACTGCTGCTACTGCTACTACTACTACTGCTACTACTACTATTGCTACTACTACTGCTACTACTTCTACTACTACTGCTGCTACTACTGCTACTACTACTACTACTGCTACTACTACTACTGCTACTACTACTACTACTACTACTGCTACTGCTACACCTACTACTACTACTACTACTGCTACTACTTCTACTGCTACTACTTCTACTACTACTGCTGCTACTACTGCTACTACTACTACTACTGCTACTACTACTACTACTGCTACTACTGCTACTACTACTACTACTACTACTGCTACTGCTACACCTACTACTACTACTACTACTACTACTACTACTACTGCTATTATTACTACTACTACTACTACTACTACTTTCAGCTGCTCCCGCTAGGGGGCGCCACAGCGGATCATCCGTTTCCGTCTCTTCCTGTCCTCTGCGTCTTCCTCCGTCACACCAGCCACCTGCATGTCCTCCCTCACCACCTCCATAAACCTCCTCTTTGGCCTTCCTCTTCTCCTCTTCCCTGGCAGCTCCATATTCAGCATCCTTCTCCCAGTATACCCAGCATCTCTCCTCCACACATGTCCACACCACCTCAATCTTGTCTCTCTTGCTTTGTCTCCAAACCGTCCAACCTGAGCTGTCCCTCTGATATACTCGTTCCTAATCCTGTCCTTCTTCATCACTCCCAGTGAAAATCTTATCATCTTCACCTCTGCCACCTCCACCTCCACCTCCTGTCTTTTCATCAGTGCCACTGTCTCCAAACCATACAACATGGCGCCCACTGTCTCGCCCGGTTTACAGGCCGCTCCTTGTGTGTTTTAGTCCAATGACTTTACACGCTGCCTCGCTGTCTCACTAGCCCGGCGTGTCTTCTCTGCCGTTGCCAACGTGAGTTCCGTTTCCCTCGATAGCTTATCGCTCGTCCTTTTGTCATTAATTCCAAAGACTATTTGGTCATGAATCATAGAGTCTCCGAGGTCATTAAAATTGCATGATTGTGCTTTTAGCTTGAGGTCTGTGAGGAAACTATCAAATGACTCCCCCCGGTGCTGCAATACGCCAGCGAAATGCGTATCAGTCATAGCTTTCTTTTTTTCCCCTGACAGGCAATGCTCATCGAATGTTTTTAAGACCTCTTCAAACCCGAGCAAGCACAAAAGCATTGAAGACTTCAAGCGCTTCTGGACTGGCAGTGGTGTCCTTTCATCTGCTCGTCTTTCCACTCTGACAGCTGCTAAATAAAGCTGAAACCGCTGCTTGAAAGTCCTCCAGGGGGCGTCCACATTACCCGTGAATTTCAGCAGCCCTGGTGCTTTTATTGCAGCCATCCATCCCTTATCCGACCCGCTCATCCTGCTCTCAGGGTGGCGGGGATGCTGGAGCCTATCCCAGCAGTCACTGGGCGGCAGGCGGGGAGACACCCTGGACAGGCCGCCGGGCCATCACACACACATTCACACCTTGGGACAATGTAGTACGGCCGATTCACCTGGCCTACATGTCTTTGGGCTGTGGGGGGAAACCGGAGCCCCCGGAGGAAACCCATGCAGCCACAGGGAGAACATGCAAACTCCACTCAGAGGACGACCCAGGACGACCCCCAAGGTTGGACTACCCCGGGGCTCGAACCCAGGACCTTCTTAATGTGAGGTGACCGCGCTAACCACTGTGCCACCGTGTCACCCGCTTTTATAGCATCCATTTCCTATTCTGACTCTGTCACTTCTGGTGCTTGACAAAGAAGACCCCCCCTTCTGGTACCGTGTCACCGCTCTTTACATGCTTGTAAGCACACAAGCTGGTGGAGCCTGCAGTTATCCTAGAGCCTCCCTCCTTTTCTGTCTGTCCTCCAGGGATCAGAAATCAGAAGCACTTTATTTGTCATTTCATTTCATGTACTTGCGCACACAAAATGAAATGAAACATGGTTTCCCCAGCCCACAGCAGTGCAACACAAAGACAAAAACACACACCCAAAAACTACAAGAAGTACAACAACACACATATCCAGACTAACACATATATCTAAACGAAACAACAACAAAAAATCACTGTCCAGGAGAACGAACACCAGCCAGGATGACTGTCGGAACTGCCGGTCTGCATGGGCCAGCAGTTAGCTTAGCCTGCCCTGCTTCCACGTCCTGTCAGACCACCCTCGGGGTTTCCTCTTTGGGCACAGCTCCGGTCATGCAACAGACCAGCTCCCTCAGCCGATCCAACGCCAGCTCTCCCAGCCAGGCACCTTCAATACACCTTTCCGCACTCCACATGACGACACTAAAAACACAGTCAAGGCTAGGCGAGGCCGCCGCCAGACCACCCTCGGTGTTATAGAAACTGCTGGTCTGCATTGGCTAGCAGTTAGCTTAGCCTGCCCCGCTTCTGCGTCCTTTCAGACCACCCTCGGTGTTATAGAAACTGCTGGCCTCCATGGGCTAGCAGTTAGCTTAGCCTGCCCTGCTTCCACTTCCTGTCAGACTGCCCTCGGTGTTAGCTCTTCAGGCACAGCTCCAGGCAGGGCCGTGGTCCCTGGGCCCACAGGGCACAGCAGACCAAGTTCTCCCCGCCGGTCCAGCACCAGCTCTCCCAGCCATCAAACAAAGACAAACTTAGACACAGACATGGACAAAGACACTGCAAGGACGGTACAGGGTGAGGGCACCGCTAACGTGAATTCACGCCGCCATCTTCCCGCACCAGAAGCAGAATCCGAAGGAGTTGCCCATTAATAAGTTTAACCGACAGAGGGACGAATTAATGTTTACAACAGCTGTGCTTACAAAGGGACCCTGTACCTCCTTCCAGAGCTCGTTAGCACATAGTAAATAAAGGCTAATAAAAATAGGTCCCAAAACAGGCGGACATGGCTGACACGTATTTGCAGAGGCAACATGTAGGGATTTATTTGTTTGTTTGTTTGTTTTTGAGATTCGTTGCACATCTCATCAGCTAATGTGATTCTCTGATGATAACATAATTTATGAATCCATACTTTATACTTTAATCTATGAGTCCATACTTTATACTTTAATGTGTGAGTCCATACTTTATACTTTAATCTGTGAGTCCATACTTTATACTTTAATCTGTGAGTCCATACTTTATACTTTAATCTATGAGTCCATACTTTATACTTTAATCTGTGAGTCCATACTTTATACTTTAATCTGTGAGTCCATACTTTATACTTTAATCTACGTGAGTCCATACTTTATACTTTAATCTACATATGAGTCCATACTTTATACTTTAATCTATGAGTCCATACTTTATACTTTAATCTGTGAGTCCATACTTTATACTTTAATCTGTGACTCCATACTTTATACTTTAATCTGTGAGTCCATACTTTATACTTTAATCTACGTGAGTCCATACTTTATACTTTAATCTACGTATGAGTCCATACTTTATACTTTAATCTATGAGTCCATACTTTATACTTTAATCTGTGAGTCCATACTTTATACTTTAATCTGTGACTCCATACTTTATACTTTAATCTGTGAGTCCATACTTTATACTTTAATCTACGTGAGTCCATACTTTATACTTTAATCTACGTATGAGTCCATACTTTATACTTTAATCTGTGACTCCATACTTTATACTTTAATCTACGTATGAGTCCATACTTTATACTTTAATCTATGAGTCCATACTTAATACTTTAATCTATGAGTCCATACTTTATACTTTAATCTACGTATGAGTCCATACTTTATACTTTAATCTATGAGTCCATACGTAATACTTTAATCTGTGAGTCCATACTTAATACTTTAATCTATGAGTCCATACTTTATACTTTAATCTGTGAGTCCATACTTTATGCTTTAATCTGTGAGTCCATACTTTATACTTTAATCTGTGAGTCCATACTTTATACTTTAATCTACGTATGAGTCCATACTTTATAATTTAATCTGTGAGTCCATACTTTATGCTTTAATCTGTGAGTCCATACTTTATACTTTAATCTGTGAGTCCATACTTTATACTTTAATCTACGTATGAGTCCATACTTTATAATTTAATCTACGAGTCCATACTTTATACTTTAATCTATGAGTCCATACTTTATACTTTAATCTACGTATGAGTCCATACTTTATAATTTAATCTATGAGTCCATACTTTATACTTTAATCTATGAGTCCATACTTTATACTTTAATCTATGAGTCCATACTTTATACTTTAATCTGTGAGTCCATACTTTATACTTTAATCTATGAGTCAATACTTTATACTTTAATCTGTGAGTCCATACTTTATACTTTAATCTATGAGTCCATACTTTATACTTTAATCTATGAGTCCATACTTTATACTTTAATCTGTGAGTCCATACTTTATACTTTAATCTGTGAGTCCATACTTTATACTTTAATCTGTGAGTCCATACTTTATACTTTAATCTGTGAGTCCATACTTTATACTTTAATCTACGTATGAGTCCATACTTTATAATTTAATCTACGAGTCCATACTTTATACTTTAATCTATGAGTCCATACTTTATACTTTAATCTACGTATGAGTCCATACTTTATAATTTAATCTATGAGTCCATACTTTATACTTTAATCTATGAGTCCATACTTTATACTTTAATCTATGAGTCCATACTTTATACTTTAATCTGTGAGTCCATACTTTATACTTTAATCTATGAGTCAATACTTTATACTTTAATCTGTGAGTCCATACTTTATACTTTAATCTATGAGTCCATACTTTATACTTTAATCTATGAGTCCATACTTTATACTTTAATCTGTGAGTCCATACTTTATACTTTAATCTGTGAGTCCATACTTTATACTTTAATCTGTGAGTCCATACTTTATACTTTAATCTGTGAGTCCATACTTTATACTTTAATCTGTGAGTCCATACTTTATACTTTAATCTATGAGTCCATACTTTATACTTTAATCTGTGAGTCCATACTTTATACTTTAATCTGTGAGTCCATACTTTATACTTTAATCTATGAGTCCATACTTTATACTTTAATTTGTGAGTCCATACTTTATACTTTAATCTACGTATGAGTCCATACTTTATACTTTAATCTGTGAGTCCATACTTTATACTTTAATCTGTGAGTCCATACTTTATACTTTAATCTATGTATGAGTTCATACTTTATACTTTAATCTATGTATGAGTTCATACTTTATACTTTAATCTATGAGTCCATACTTTATACTTTAATCTATGAGTCCATACTTTATACTTTAATCTGTGAGTCCATACTTTATACTTTAATCTATGAGTCCATACTTTATACTTTAATCTGTGAGTCCATACTTTATACTTTAACACAGTCCTTTGCTTGCTGGAACACTTTTGGTAGTTTTCTGACATAAACTCAGAATAAATGGATTTGGATCTGATGTATGAGCGTGCACGGCCCATCCTGACATCGACAAAGTCCGGGTAGCGTAGCGGTCTATTCCGTTGCATACCAACACGGGGATCGCCGGTTCGAATCCCCATGTTACCACCGGCTTGGTCGGGCGTCCCTACAGACACAGTTGGCCGTGTCTGTGGGCGGGAAGCCGGATGTGGGTATGTGTCCTGTTCGCTGCACTAGCGCCCCCTCTTGTTGATCGGGGCGCCTGTTTGGGGGGTAGGGGGAACTGGGGGGAACAGCGTGATCCTCCCACGCGCTACGTCCCCCTGGTGAAACTCCTCACTGCCAGGTGAAAAGAAGTGCTTGGCGACTCCACATGTATGGGAGGAGGCATGTTGGTCTGCAGCCCTCCGCGGATCGGCAGAGGGGGTGGAGCAGCGACCGGGACGGCTCGGAAGAGTGGGGTAATTGGCCAAGTACAGTTGGGGAGAAAAAGGGGGGAAAATATGGGGGGGGGGTATCGTAATTTCTATTTGCAATATTTACACGGTGATATTTGAAAAATAGTAATATGTACTGACCTGGAATCAGAACATCGTCGCATCATCACTCTGGGACGTATCTGATCGACTTTGGACAAATCAACCCTGAAGAATGACAGTGCAGCATCACCGTCCACCCTGCACTGGCATCAAACACTGGGCAAAGCAATCCCACACCCACACCCACACCCACACCCACACACCCACACCCACGCCCACACACACACACACACACACACAGAACTCTGGGCGATGTGCTCATCAGCAGATCGTCTGTCGTTATCCGACTGAAGCTTTCTACCACAGAAGTAAAGAGCTTTGGTCTGTTACATGAGACCTGCACCCCCCCCCACCCCCACCCCCCATCGGCGCCGTCCTCAGGAATCCTAATACACACTGTCCCGGTTCAGAAAAGGGATTTTCACCCCAGCAAGTTTCCCGGCCCAAGAGCATCGCTGCTCACGCCATGTGTCGACGCCGTGTCTTTCTCTCCCAGGTGGAAGGAGAGCGTGGTGAGGTGAGGCATTCTGGGTAATAATACATTACAATGAGGGCGGCGGGGCTCAGCTGGAAGGGAGCACCTGGCTCTCCTTGTTAAGTGGGGCTGGGAGTTTGGAGCCAGCTGGAGAACGTCCCTCTGAGGCCAGATGGAAAGGCCCAATTAGACTCCCGCTATAGAACCTCAGGTGTGTGTGTGTGTGTGTGTGTGTGTGTGTGTGTGTGTGTGTGGGATGGAAAATCCCACTGAGAGCTGTGGGAGTGTTTAAACTGAAAGTGGGATTGCTGCTTGCTTAAAGAGTAACTAAACCCCGGACCATTTTCTGAGTTTCCTTACATCTACGGGTTGAACCCGAGTAAAGGTTAAAACGTGGCCGCAGCTGTGTTTACCCTGCTGTGCGAACACCACACAGTACCAAGACCAGCCTGCTGTTTTTAACCCTTATGGTGCTTAACCTGTAGATGTCAGCAAACTCACCGCGGGGTTGTACTGTCACGGTTACCAGAGATGTAACCCTGTTTTCCGGCGGGGAGCCAGAGTAAGGTCTTTGCGTTGTGTTGGGTGATGTGGGCCAGGGCCGGGAAGACACAGGGAACAGGACCCCAGGTGAGGGTTGAGGCAGAGTAAGGTCTTTGCGTTGTGTTGGGTGGTGTGGGCCAGGGCCGGGAAGACACAGGGAACAGGACCCCAGGTGAGGGTTGAGCCAGAGTAAGGTCTTTGCGTTGTGTTGGGTGATGTGGGCCAGGGCCGGGAAGACACAGGGAACAGGACCCCAGGTGAGGGTTGAGCCAGAGTAAGGTCTTTGCGTTGTGTTGGGTGATGTGGGCCAGGGCCGGGAAGACACAGGGAACAGGACCCCAGGTGAGGGTTGAGCCAGAGTAAGGTCTTTGCGTTGTGTTGGGTGATGTGGGCCAGGGCCGGGAAGACACAGGGAACAGGACCCCAGGTGAGGGTTGAGGCAGAGTAGGTTGCTCTCATTTATGTTCTTACAAACACAGAACAAACTGAGGTGGGAGTACATCAAGGATCGGCTCTGAGCCCTTTCTTGTTTGCGACGGTGACGGACGGGTTGGCGGACGAGATCAGGCAGGAGTCTCTGTGGACGGTGATGTTCGCAGGTGACATTGTGATCTGTAGTGAGAGTGGGGAGCAGGTGGAGGAGAGCCTGGAGAGGTGGAGGTATGCACTGGAGAGAAGAGGGATGAAAGTCAGTAGGAGCAAGACGGAATACCTATGTGTGAATGAGAAGGAGGACAGTGGGATGGTCAGGATGCAAGGAGTGGAGGTGATGAAGGCGGAGGAGTTTAAATACTTGGGGTTAACTGTCCAAAATAACGGGGAGTGCAGGAGAAAGGTGAAGAAGAGGGTGCAGGCAGGGTGGAGTGGGTGGAGAAGAGTGTCAGGAGTGATGTGTGACAGAAGGGTATCAGCAAGAGTTAAAGGGAAGGTTTACAAGATGGTAGTGAGACCAGCTATGTTGTATGGTTTGGAGACAGTGGCACTGATGAAAAGACAGGAGGTGGAGGTGGAGGTGGCAGAGATGAAGATGATAAGATTGTCACTGGGAGTGATGAAGAAGGACAGGATTAGGAAGGAGTATATTAGAGGGACAGCTCAGGTGGGACGGTTTGGAGACAAAGCAAGAGAGACAAGATTGAGATGGTGTGGACATGTGTGGAGGAGAGATGCTGGGTATATTGGGAGAAGGATGCTGAATATGGAGCTGCCAGGGAAGAGGAGAAGAGGAAGGCCAAAGAGGAGGTTTATGGAGGTGGTGAGGGAGGACATGCAGGTGGCTGGTGTGACAGTAGCTACATAAGCTCTACCTGTCTTGCATACCGCACTGATTGTAATCACCTTGGGACTACTCAGTGGGTTGGGCTTTACAAATAAACTTGACCATCTATATATCTGTCTCTCTCTACATCCATCTAGTCTATCCATCTAGTCTATCTATCTATCTTATCTATCTACCTATCTATCTATCTATCTATCTATCTATCTATCTATCTATCTATCTATCTATCTATCTATCTATTCTGTTTGTATCTATCTATCTATTCTGTTTGTTTCTATCTATCTATCTGTCTATCTATCTATCTATCTATCTATCTATCTATCTATCTATCTATCTATCTATCTTATCTATCTATTCTGTGTTTCTATCTATCTATCTATCTATCTGTCTTATCTATTCTGTTTGTTTCTATCTATCTATCGTATCTATCTATTCTGTTTGTTTCTATCTATCTATCGTATCTATCTATTCTGTTTGTTTCTATCTATCTATCTATCTATCTATCTTATCTATCTATTCTGTTTGTTTCTATCTATCTATCTATTCTGTTTGTTTCTATCTATCTATCGTATCTATCTATTCTGTTTGTTTCTATCTATCTATTCTGTTTGTTTCTATCTATCTATCTATCTATCTATCTATCTATTCTGTTTGTTTCTATCTATCTATCTATCGTATCTATCTATTCTGTGTTTCTATCTATCTGTCTATTTATTCTGTTTGTTTCTATCTATCTGTCTATTTATTCTGTTTGTATCTATCTATCTGTCTATCTATCTATCTATCTATCTATTCTGTTTGTTTCTATCTATCTATTTATTCTGTTTGTTTCTATCTATCTATCTATCTATCTATCTATCTATTTATTCTGTTTGTTTCTATCTATCTATCTATCTATCAATAATTTCTCAATGCCATTGTTGATCTAAATATTCTGGATACTGGGCAACACTTTTCTCCCTGTGAGGGGGAATATATATATATATATATATATATATATAGAGAGAGAGAGAGAGAGAGAGAGAGAGAGAGAGAGAGAGAGAGAGAGAGAGAGAGAGATAGATATAGATATAGATAGATAGATAGATAGATAGATAGAGATAGATAGATAGATGAGTGTGTGTGTGTATACATGTCAGTAAATGATCACTATGGGAGACCAGCGCTTGTTTGTGTCTCCATGTGATCCCAGAGCAGATCGGGGCTCCTCGGTCACCACACAAAGCTTTTTGACAGATTTTAACAGACAGGTGACCTCGTTGTCCTCCGTGTCCTGCAGAACATGAGCGACGCCATGGCAGTGCTGCACAAGCTCCAGACCGGCCTGGACGTCAACGTCAAGTTCACGGGCGTGCGCGTGTTCGAGTACACGCCGGAGTGCATCGTCTTTGACCTGCTGGACATCCCGCTCTACCACGGCTGGCTGGTCGACCCCCAGGTGAGACGGAGCCGCCTCCGCCCACGCCCACCTCACCGTCCGTCCCTCCACCCTGACCGACGGGCCCGAGCAATACTGACAGAAACGATCAGATATCAGGATGTGTTCCACTGCGTAGCTCCATATCTATAATGTGAGCATATTTAGCGGATGAGCGTTGGTGCTTCCAGAAGCTATTGACACATCAGTAAATACTGATAAGTGATCAATAGTAATGAGGACATGATGACGAGCAGGTAGACACGTCCATCGTTCATGTCACTAAAACAGTGGGAGAAGTTCAGACACGGTCTCACGTTACTGCAATGCAGCCTTTAAGACCAGGGAACGACAATATTTAAGTTATATCGCCATATTACCACAACCACAACCCCACAACACACCCGGTCTCACACCACCGTACACACACACACACTACATCCACATGTTGACCATATCGCTATCACTCTCTCTCTCTGAATCTCTTAATCTCTCTCAGATTCAAATTCAAATGGCTTTATTGGCATGACATAATGATGTACATATTGCCAAAGCAAGCGTTTAAACGTTGAAAAAGCTCAACCTTAATTGGAAAACATGACTGAAAACAAACAATACAGCAAAGAAACAGTACAAAACAACACACGGTCATCAGATATAACAGCAACAACGTGTGTCAGGTGACTGTCACTCCCTGTCCCTCACTTTATGGCAGGCAGCAACATAGACTGCTGCTAACTTACACTCCCTGTCCCTCACTTTATGGCAGGCAGCAACATAGACTGCTGCTAACTTTCACTCACTGTGCCTCACTTTATGGCAGGCAGCAACATAGACTGCTGCTAACTTACACTCACTGTCCCTCACTTTATGGCAGGCAGCAACATGGACTGCTGCTAAGTTACACTCACTGTCCCTCACTTTATGGCAGGCAGCAACATGGACTGCTGCTAAGTTACACTCACTGTCCCTCACTTTATGGCAGGCAGCAACATAGACTGCTGCTAACTTACACTCACTGTCCCTCACTTTATGGCAGGCAGCAACATGGACTGCTGCTAAGTTACACTCACTGTCCCTCACTTTATGGCAGGCAGCAACATAGACTGCTGCTAACCTACACTCACTGTTCCTCACTTTATGGCAGGCAGCAACATAGACTGCTGCTAACTTACACTCACTGTCCCTCACTTTATGGCAGGACGCAACATAGACTGCTGCTAACTTACACTCACTGTCCCTCACTTTATGGCAGGACGCAACATAGACTGCTGCTAACTTACACTCACTGTGCCTCACTTTATGGCAGGAAGCAACATAGACTGCTGCTAACTTACACTCACTGCCCCTCACTTTATGGCAGGCAGTAACATAGACTGCTGCTAACTTAGACTCACTGTCCCTCACTTTATGGCAGGCAGCAACATAGACTGCTGCTAACTTTCACTCACTGTGCCTCACTTTATGGCAGGCAGCAACATAGACTGCTGCTAACTTACACTCACTGTCCCTCACTTTATGGCAGGCAGTAACATAGACTGCTGCTAACCTACACTCACTGTTCCTCACTTTATGGCAGGCAGCAACATAGACTGCTGCTAACTTACACTCACTGTCCCTCACTTTATGGCAGGACGCAACATAGACTGCTGCTAACTTACACTCACTGTCCCTCACTTTATGGCAGGACGCAACATAGACTGCTGCTAACTTACACTCACTGTGCCTCACTTTATGGCAGGAAGCAACATAGACTGCTGCTAACTTACACTCACTGTCCCTCACTTTATGGCAGGCAGTAACATAGACTGCTGCTAACTTACACTCACTGTCCCTCACTTTATGGCAGGCAGCAACATAGACTGCTGGCTAACTTACACTCACTGTCCCTCACTTTATTGCAGGCAGCAACATAGACTGCTGCTAACTTTCACTCACTGTCCCTCACTTTATGGCAGGAAGCAACATAGGCTGCTGCTAACTTACACTCACTGTCCCTCACTTTATGGCAGGCAGCAACATAGACTGCTGCTAACTTACACTCCCTGTTCCTCACTTTATGGCAGGCAGCAACATAGACTGCTGCTTACTTACACTCACTGTGCCTCACTTTATGGCAGGCAGCAACACAGACTGCTGCTAACTTGCAGCTCTTTGGGTCTTCCCCTAATAGGACTGCTAGTTTTTCTTCATCTGACAGGTTTAGGAAACTTTTCGTTATTAGTTGGAATAGTTTAAAATGTGCTTCTCTAACATGTTTATATGTGTCACATGTGGTGAGGAAGTGTAGCTCTGTTTCACGCTCACTGAGGGTGCAGTGATGATGATGATGATGATGATGAGGGTGCAGTGACAGCATAGTCTTTGCTCTGCAGGGAGCAGGTCTTCCTGTGTTTCCCCTTTTCAACAGCAAGGCTGTGCTCGCCCAGTCTGCACACAGTCAAGGTTGTTTTCAGTTGCTGACCAGTCACCATGCTCACATCATCTGCTGTGGTGGACTGACCATGTGGAGACAGACAGCACTGTCCATGTGGAGACAGACAGAACTGTCCATGTGGAGACAGACAGCACTGTCCATGTGGAGACAGACAGCACTGTCCATGTGGAGACGGACAGCACTGTCCAAGTGGAGACAGACAAAGACAGCACTGTCCATGTGGAGACAGACAGCACTGCATGTTGCTCTGTGTGTGTGTTTGTGTTACAATGTGTGAGGTAGTTTTGTTTTAGCTGTTGGGTAGTGTGATTGGGTCTGATCGGTGATGTGTTCTGTTCCTGAGGTGTGTTACTAGAGCAGGTTTGGGGTCTCAGCCTCAGGACCAGTTGGGTAAGGGGGTTCCTATCACTATTCAGCTCTGGGCATTGCAGGGCTTGGTGACGATACGAGAGGGGGTCACTTAGTTTTAGATGTGTTCAAATGTTAACTGCTCTCGTTTGCATGTTTGGTGTTAGCGGGTATTGGTCTAATTCTGCCCTGCATGCATTGTTGTAGCTTTCCTCTGGACCTGTGGGAGGATCTTACACAGCTCTGCATGCAGGGTCTCAATGGGGTGTTTATCCCATTGAGTAAAGTCTTGTTTTGTAAGTGGACCCCACTGCCATAGAGTGCAAATGGTTCAACACACTCAATTAATTCTGACCAAATTCGAACTGGTATATTTCTGTTTGTATGTTTTTTTACGGCGTAGAAAGCCCGGCGTGCTTTCCCTCTCGTCTCGTGACCCGCTTCATTAAAATGTCCAGCTGAACTTGGTTTTAATCCTAGACAGGTGTGGTGTGTGCAGTACTCTACATGTTATGTACCAACTGAGAATTTAGGTGGAACATCCTGAGATCTGGATTTTTTTATTTTTATTTTTTGGAATATCGTTATTTTGGTCTGTTTGGGGTTTACTGGCAGGGCCCAGGTCTAACAGTAATGTTCTAGCAGATCCAGGATCTGCTGTGGGGGACAGCAGAACCAGGTCATCTGCAAAGAGTAGCATTTCCCCTCCTGACTGTGGAGACTTACACCGGGGACAGAGGACTTTTCTAGTATAGCAGCCAATTCATTAATGTAGATATTGAATATTATTGATGTCTCTCTCTCTCGCCCTCGCCCTCTCTCTCTCTCGCCCTCGCTCTCTCTCTCTCTCTCTCTAGATGCGGGACATTGTTAAAGCAGTGGGTAACTGCAGCTACAATCAGCTGGTGGAGAAGATAATCTCCTGCAAACAGTCGGACAACAGCGAGTTGGCGGGGGAAGGTGAGTCGGGAAGGGTCGTCTCTCTCGCTCTCTCTCTCGCTCTCTTTCCTTCTACAGTTCATCCTGGTTGCTCATTGTTGCCCTGTGCAATTTGAGGTAACGTGCAAAAGCAAACATGTAGAATGCAAAACATTGCTGTTATAATGTGGTTTCCTGTCCAGACTTCACGTTAATACCCGAAGCTCGCGTCGTGGTGCACACACCCGAGATGATACTTCACAGCAGAACATCGTTTGGCAGATTATTTATGTTGACTGTCACATGTGCAACCTACACATCCATGACATGGACTGTGTTTGCTGGACTGATCACTGCCTAATGACCACAACCAAGTCTTCAGCTGAGTCGAACTACGTATCTTCAAGGAAAGTAGAGCTGGCCGTTCCAGTTTTGGTTTTTGTTTTTTTGTGTGTGTCCTTGTGATACAGAAAAATTGGCCCCTGAAAACATTAAACACAATTGAATTAATGAAACATACCATCTACTCCTGCTTCACGACTACCTCCATCCTGTGTCACTTTTTTTTTGGGGGGGGGGGGTTCCCCCCACTTTTTTCTCCCCAATTGTACTTGGCCAATTACCCCACTCTTCTGAGCCGTCCCGGTCGCTGCTCCACCCCATCTTCCGATCCGGGGAGGGCTGCAGACAGTCACCAGCCGCTTCTTTTCACCTGACAGTGAGGAGTTTCACCGGGGGGACGTAGCGTGTGGGAGGATCACGCTATCCCCCGAGTTCCCCCTCTTCCCCAAACAGGCACCCCAGCTGACCAGAGGAGGCGCTAGTGCAGCGACCAGGACACATACCAACATCCGGCTTCCCACATGCAGACACGGCCAATCGGCTCTGTGCGTAACTGTCGTCCATCGACTTCCGGTTTCTACTGCAGCGGTCATACCAGTTTCCTGTTTGCTGGCGTGTGCTGTTGACAATGGCACATTTTCGCGATGCCTGCAAGATTTACCATGGATAAATGTCAACGACACGCACACAACTGTCCACACGCTCTCACCTGCACCTGCCAGCAAACGGGTGAAAAGTTTCAAGTTACGTCCACAATGCCGTCCGTCCGTCCACTTGGTGTGGCCCCTGGTCTTTGGTCTGCGTGTTGTGCAGCAGCAAATGTGGGTTCATGCATGTGTTTTCGTTGCGCCCGCCAGTCAGCGAGGTGTCAATATCCGTGCATGCTGACC
>NC_079214.1:5680803-5853303 GCF_029633865.1 Lampris incognitus | reverse complement strand
TCCCCCGGCTGGCGACTCCACAGGTATCGGAGGAGGCATGTGGTCGTCTGCAGCCCTCCCCAGATCGCAGCGGCCGGGACGGCTCGGAAGAGTGGGGTAATTGGCCGGATACAGTTGGGGAGAAAAAGGGGAGGGAAATATATATATATATATATATCATACGTTTCAATATTCCGCTTAATATTAAATCTCTTAATATTCCATTCCTCATTAGTTCAGCACTTTTTTCAACAACATTGATGGTTTCTGGAAAAAAAACCCACTATATATGTGTGTGTGTGTGTGTGTGTGTGTGTGTGTGTGTATGTATATGTATGTATGTATGTATATATATATGCATGCAGTGGGTAGTCAACACGTCAACATTATTTTCATTAAACGTACTTCCAGTGCAGCTGTCCACATGGAACTAAGACCAGCCGTCGGTATGGACTCCATAAGGCCACGCACGTAGGTAAATAAGTCGTAACGTTCCAGTCAATAAAACACGTTATGTGCATTAAATTGGAATGACACAGGAACAAAGTATTGAACACGCAGTAAGAGAAAGTACCTTTTTTTTTTTTTAGATTATTTTTTTTTGGCATTTTCTGCCTTTATCTGACAGCGACAGTAGAGCGAGACAGGAAAGGCAGGGGAGAGAGAGGGGATGATGTGCAGCAAAGGGGCTGGATTCGAACCCAGGCCGCTGCGGTAAGGACTCAGCCTTATGTGGTAACCCCCTACCAGGTGAGCCACCGGGGCGCCCCCAAGAAAAGTACCTAACCAGGTGATTCCACTAATTAGTACTCTTACCTGTGCTAATTAGAATCAGATGGGTTAGTGCATGTGGCTATTAGTACTTCTGCTCTGAAAAAGGGTTAGCCAGGGATCGCTGGTTCGAATCCCCGTGTCACCTCCGACTTGGTCGGCTGTCCCTACAGACACAATTGGCCGTGTCTGCGGGTGGGAAGCCGGATATGGTTATGTGTCCTGGTCACTGCAGTAGCGCCCCCTCTGGTCGGTCGGGACGCCTGTTTGGGGGGGGGGTAGTGTGATCCTCCCACATGCTACGTCCCCCTGGCGAAACTCCTCACTGTCAGGTGAAAAGACGCAGCTGGTGACTCCACATGTATCAGAGGAGGCATGTGGTAGTCTGCAGCCCTCCCCGGGTCGGCGGAGGGGGTGGAGCAGCGACCCGGACGGCTCGGAAGAGTGGGGTGATTGGCCAAGTGGCAACTGGGGAGAAAAAGGAGGGGGAAAAATCAGAAGAAAGAAAAGGGTTAGCCATCTGGGAATGCATCATGTGTTAGCAAGCTGTCGTGCCAGAACCATCTCATCATGGGTCGAGGTGCAGAGCTCTCCCAAGACCTTCGCAACAAGTTTGTTGAGCAACAGGATTTCTCAACTCCTAAATGTTCAAATAAGCACCATTGGGGCCGTTATCCGCAAGTGGAAGAAGCGTCACTCCGCCATCAACCAGCAACGCACAGGAGCTCCTTGCAAGATTGCCGCCCGGGCAGTAAGAAGATGAGTCAGAAGAGCAGCTCAAGAGCCAAGGACCACCTTCAAGATCTAAGGACCACCTTCAAGATCTAAGGACCACTCGCATAGAGCTCCAGAAAGACCTGGAAGAAGCAGTTAACAACTGTCACAGAGAAAACAGTAGACAGTGCACTCTGCCGCCACCGTCTCCATGCACCCCCCCTCCCGTAAGACTCCATTACTGAAGAAGAGACTTGTTGAAAATCATTTGAAGTTTGCATTACAACATTTGGAGAAGCCTGAAGGTTACTGGAGGAATGTGGCGTGGTCCGACGAAACAACAATTTAAATTTCTGCCAATAATACCGCGTGCCAAGTCTGGAGGAGAAACGGCTTTGCATATGATGCTGAAAGTACCACACCTACAGTGAAGTTCAGAGGTGGAGGCATCATGGTATGGGGCCGTTCCTCTTCTCATGGCCCCGGCAGAATCCACATTGTTAAGGGGAGATGGATGGAGCCATGTACCGGGATTTTCTTGAGAAGAATCTGTTGCCATCCACCTAGACAACCAGGATGAGACGCAGGTGGACCTTCCACCAGGACAACCATCCAAAACGTGCCGCGAAGCAGACTCTCAGCTGCTTCCAGAGAAAGAAAATAAAGGTGTTGGAATGCCCCAGTCATCCGACTTGAACCCAGTAAAATATTTGTGGAAGGAACTGAAGGTAAAGATTCACCAGCGCCCCCCAGAATCTCCAACATTTGAAGATTTGCTTCGAAGAATGGGCCAAAATCCCCCCGAGCACTGTGAGAGGGTAGTTTGTTTGTACAGGAAGCATCTTGGAGAATCTTGGAGCATCTTGGCGCTGTCACTGCAAACAAAGGCTTCTCCACCAAGTACCAAACACATTTCAGGTCGCGTGTTCAATGTTTTTATTCCTGTCATTCCAATTTAATGCACATAACTTTTTTATTGACTGGAATTTTATGATTTCTGTAGCTATGTTGTTTTTTTTGAGTTAATACCAATTTCCGGTCTTAATTTCATGTGAATAGGTACCTTGCATTATTATTATTATTATTATAGCTGCACTGGAGATGTGTTTAATGAAAGAATGTTGACATGTTGAATAATTATTTCCCTCACTGTATGTGGCAGCACGGTGGCCCAGTGGTTAGCACTGTTGCCTCACAGCAAGAAGGTCCTGGGTTCGAACCCCAGGCCGTCCCGGGTCGTCCTCTGTGTGGAGTTTGCATGTTCTCCCCGTGTCTGCGTGGGTTTCCTCCGGGTTCTCCGGTTTCCCCCCACGGTCGAAAGACATGCGTGTTAGGGTTAATACTCCTGCCTGTGCCCTTGAGCAAGGCAGTGGAAAGAAGAACTGGAGTTGGTCCCCAGGTGCTGCAGCTGCCCACCGCTCCTACACAATAGGATGGGTTACATGCAGAGAACACAGTCATTGTGCGACTACAAGTCCTTGTTAGAACACAGTGTCACCTGGGACTCAGGTGTCACAGTTGGATGACAGAGCAGTCAACAAACCTGAAGAAGACAGACATGAAGTAAACACGACACGGAACACGGTATGGCTGTGTTTAAAGAAACTGTCACCAGATTCACTGTCATCAGACTTACTCAACTGCTAGTTACATAACAAGTAGGGCGAGGATATGTCGACACTTCTCAGAGTTTGAAATAATGAATTTTGCCACCTTCAAATCCGGCAGCGGGGTATTGCTCTATTTAAAAACCTTCGCAAAAACAGTAAAGACGTCAGCCAGGACCGACCCCCCCCCCCCCCATCACAGATTTGCAGCTCCTCGGGTGTTCAGAGGTGCTGTTTCCAAGCAGACTGGTTCCAAAAGTCTGGTTCGAGTTCCAGCTGCAACTGGCAAGACGCGACAGAGAGAGCGAGCGAGACTTAGCAAGAGACTTTTATTTTGAAACAGGATGAGAATGGCAAGGAGTGCGTTTCTCCCGCCCACAACACTGACACCAAGAAGTCTGTGAATGTTCTCATTCATCCAGGTCATGGTTCTCCAAAGGAGTTGAATCAAGTGCAACTGGACTTGGTATATATCTGTGAAGACGTTTCGCCTCTCATCCAAGAGGCTTCCTCAGTTCGTGCCTTTCTGACTAGACCAAGCTAGTCTGACTGGCTGGTGATGAGACTCAGAATTTATCCTCTTTGGAGTCGTTATCAGAGCTAACGTCTTCCCTTGTGAACTTAATGTTCTTGTCCACTACTGAGTTGATGTGTTTTGTAAACGCTTGCACCTCTTGTGTTTGGATTTTGACCCATGTGGCGTCCACATATCTGAACCAGTGGCTCGGAGGTGTTCCTCTGAAGGAGTTCAGGGCCCTGTGTTCTACCTCTTCCATATATAAGTTGGCCACAATGGGAGATACTGGTGAGCCCATTGCACAGCCGTGTTTCTGTCTGTAAACTGGCCCCTGAATTGGAAATATGTAGTGTTCATGCAAAGGTCCAGTAGTTGGCAAATCTGGTCTGGGCTGAGGTTGGTCCTATTGTGGAGGATGTCGTCCCGTAGCAAACGTTGCCTCAGTTTCCAAAGCCTCCATGGTTGAGATGCAGGTGAATAACGAGGTCACGTCGTAGGATACCATGGTTTCATTCGGTTCCAGTTTTACGCCTTGGACCTTGTTCACAAAGTCAATAGAGTTCTGGATATGGTGAGGTGTTTCGCCCACTAAAGGGGTCAAGATGTTGGCTATATGTTTGGCAATGTTGTACGTGACCGAGTTTACCACACACCCAAAAAAGCAATCTGGTGTATGCTGTACAATGCAATGAGGATTGCACTGACCTATACATAGGAGAAACCAAACAACCACTACACAAACGGATGGCTCAACACAGAAGGCCAAACTCCTCAGGACAAGACTCAGCAGTCTATCTACACCTAAAGGAGAAGACACACTCCTTCGAGGACATCAACGTACACATTTTGGACAGAGAAGATAGATGGTTTGAAAGAGGGGTGAAGGAAGCCATCTATGTGAAACTGGAAAAACCACCCCTCAACAGAGGAGGAGGTCTGCGACACCACCTATCTCCCACTTACAATGCCGTCCTTTCATCTCTACCCAGGAGACTCAAGAAGCCTAGCCTCCAAGAACAACAGTTGGTCACTAACGGCTCCAACGACTCTCATGACCACTGAATAATGAAGTCAAAACTAACACCCCCAATGACCATCACTGCTAAACATTGGATCTCAAAGAGCCATGCACATTAATAGCTCTAATGACCGGCGTGGCTAAACATTGGAACACAAAGAGCCATCGACACCATTAGCTCAGATAACGACTCCTAAGAGGATAAATATCTGAGTCTCTTCACCAGCCAGTCAGACTAGCTTGGTCTAGTCAGAAAGGTACGAACTGAGGAAGCCTCTTGGATGAGAGGCGAAACATCTTCACGGATATATACCAAGTCCAGTTGCACTTGATTCAACTCCTTTGGATGACACCAAGAACCACAAAGATGCCAAAGATCCTGTAAAGAATATTACAAGGGGGTGCATCTTCACTGAGCCTGACAGTCCAAACTGCCCCGTTGCCAGTTTAATGAAGTATTTATCCCTTTGCCCTCCTGACGCCACAGTTTCCTACCCTCCCCCACTGAAAAAAGACAGACAGCTACTGAACAGACGAGCAGTGTGGTACCCTCGTGAGTCCATGGGGCACAGTTTCTCTGGGCAAATGGTACCCCAAGTCAGCCGGGCGGCCGGGCTTTCAAGGGAGGTACACTAATCACAGCTTGAGGAGCACCGCTGTCCAGCCCCTCTCAGGCTGGTCTGGAAAGGAAGGAGATCTTGTCTGTGGCTGGACACAGGTTTGAGAGCAGCCTGAGGAGCTACTGGGGTGCAGCCATGACAGACGGGGACAAGATCCGGCCCTCCAACCCAGGCAACAGCAGCAGATCTGGTGAGCGTGTCTCCTAGCTGCCTACCGCTACATAGTAATTGAAGTGATAATCGGTAGTGATACTAGTAGTATTGGGCCAGCCATGGCTTAAAGGTTAGAGAAGCGGATTTGTGACGGAACGTCGCCAGTTTGATCCCCGGACCAGCAGGAAAAATGTGGGTGGGGGTGGTGAGAAAGAATTAACGACGCTCCCCCTTCCCTCAATACCCACGGCCGGGCGTTCGGGTAGCGTAGCGGTCTATTCCGTTGCCTACCAACACGGGGATCGCCAGTTTGAATCCCCGTGTTATCTCCGACTTGGACGGGCGTCCCTTTGCCGTGTCTGCGGGTGGGAAGCCGGATGTGTGTCCTGGTTGTTGCATTAGTGCCTCCTCTAGTCCCTCCCCGGGGAACTAGGGGGAATAGTGCGCTGGTGAAACTCCTCACTGTCAGATGAAAAGAAGCGGCTGGTGACTCCACATGTATGGGAGGAGGCATGTGGTAGTCTGCAGCCCTCCCCAGATCGGCAGGGGGGGTTGAGCAGCGACCAGGACGGCTCGAAAGAGTGGGGTAATTAGACGGGTACAATTGGGGAGAAAAGGGAGGGGAAGAAGAAAAAAAAACCCACAACTGATGTGCCCTTGAGCAAGGCACTTAATACCCCCAACCAACTGCTCCAGTGGAGCTGCTCAGTGGCCACCAGTGAAGACTGGTTGTACTGGGCAGCTGCCAGGTGGGGATGTACAGCAGGGCGTTACTACCGGTTGCATCATCAGTCGTGTTTCCGGTGTGGTGACTGCAGAGCCCAGCAGGAAGGGACGCAGACCCGGGACGACCCCCAAGGTGGGACGACCCCGGGGCTCGAACCCAGAACCTTCTTGCTGTGAGGCGACTGCGCCACCATGCTGCCATTGTTATTATTATTGTTATTGTTATTATCATTATCGTTATTGTTATTATTGTTATTGTTATTATTATTATCATTATCGTTATTATTATTATTGTTATTGTTATTATTGTTATTATTATTATTATTATCATTATCGTTATTGTTATTATTATTATCGTTATTGTTGTTATTGTTATTATTATTATCATTATCGTTAGTTATTATTATTATCGTTATTGTTATTGTTGTTATTGTTATTGTTATTATTGTTATTGTTATTATTATTATCATTATCGTTATTGTTATTATTATTATCGTTATTGTTATTATTGTTATTGTTATTATTATTATCATTATCGTTATTGTTATTATTATTATCGTTATTGTTATTGTTATTATTGTTATTGTTATTATTGTTATTGTTATTATTATTGTAAGCACTAAGTTAGATTCAGTAACTTGCCAGTATCACTGTCTGTCCATTAAGCGCTGAATAAAGTTCTTATCTCACGAACACTCGCCTCTTTCCTTCCTGCTTCTGCTTCTCTTCCTTCAAAACCCTCCAAGTCTCCAAGACCAGAGTCCCCCACACCGCAGCTCACGTCTCCAAGACCAAAGTCCCCCGCACCACAGCTCACGTCTCCAAGACCAGAATCCCCCACACCGCAGCGCACGTCTCCAAGACCAGAGTCCCCCGCACCGCAGCTCACGTCTCCAAGACCAAGACCACGTCTCCAGCTCACGTCTCCAAGACCAGAGTCCCCCACACCACAGCTCACGTCTCCAAGACCAGAGTCCCCCACACCGCAGCTCACATCTCCAAGACCAGAGTCCCCCACACCGCAGCTCAAGTCTCCAAGACCAGAATCCCCTGCACCACAGCTCACGTCTCCAAGACCAGAGTCCCCCACACCGCAGCTCAAGTCTCCAAGACCAGAGTCCCCCACACCGCAGCTCACGTCTCCAAGACCAGAGTCCCCCACACCGCAGCTCACGTCTCCAAGACCAGAGTCCCCCACACCGCAGCTCAAGTCTCCAAGACCAGAGTCCCCCACACCGCAGCTCACGTCTCCAAGACCAGAGTCCCCCACACCGCAGCTCACGTCTCCAAGACCAGAGTCCCCCACACCGCAGCTCACGTCTCCAAGACCAGAGTCCCCCACACCACAGCTCACGTCTCCAAGACCAGAGTCCCCCACACCACAGCGCACGTCTCCAAGACCAGAGTCTCCCACACCGCAGCTCAAGTCTCCAAGACCAGAATCCCCTGCACCACAGCTCACGTCTCCAAGACCAGAGTCCCCCACACCGCAGCTCAAGTCTCCAAGACCAAGACCACGTCTCCAGCTCACATCTCCAAGACCAGAGTCCCCCGCACCGCAGCTCATGTCTCCAAGACCATAGTCCCCCGCACCGCAGCTCATGTCTCCAAGACCAGAGTCCCCCACACCACAGCTCACGTCTCCAAGACCAGAGTCCCCCGCACCGCAGCTCATGTCTCCAAGACCATAGTCCCCCACACCACAGCTCATGTCTCCAAGACCAGAGTCCCCCACACCACAGCTCACGTCTCCAAGACCAGAGTCCCCCACACCGCAGCTCACGTCTCCAAGACCACAGTCCCCCACACCGCAGCTCACGTCTCCAAGACCAGAGTCCCCCACACCGCAGCTCAAGTCTCCAAGACCAGAGTCCCCCGGACCACAGCTCACGTCTCCAAGACCAGAGTCCCCCGGACCACAGCTCATGTCTCCAAGACCATAGTCCCCCACACCACAGCTCACGTCTCCAAGACCAGAGTCCCCCGGACCACAGCTCACGTCTCCAAGACCAGAGTCCCCCGGACCACAGCTCATGTCTCCAAGACCACAGTCCCCCACACCGCAGCTCACGTCTCCAAGACCAGAGTCCCCCGCACCGCAGCTCATGTCTCCAAGACCATAGTCCCCCACACCACAGCTCATGTCTCCAAGACCAGAGTCCCCCGGACCACAGCTCACGTCTCCAAGACCAGAGTCCTCCACACCGCAGCTCACATCTCCAAGACCAGAGTCCCCCACACCACAGCTCACGTCTCCAAGACCAGAGTCCCCCACACCGCAGCTCACGTCTCCAAGACCAGAGTTCCCCACACCATAGCTCACGTCTCCAAGACCAGAGTCCCCCGCACCGCAGCTCACGTCTCCAAGACCAGAGTCCCCTGCACCATAGCTCACGTCTCCAAGACCAAGACCACGTCTCCAGCTCATGTCTCCAAGACCAGAGTCCCCTGCACCATAGCTCACGTCTCCAAGACCAGAGTCCTCCACACCGCAGCTCACATCTCCAAGACCAGAGTCCCCCACACCACAGCTCACGTCTCCAAGACCAGAGTCCCCCACACCGCAGCTCACGTCTCCAAGACCAGAGTCCCCTGCACCATAGCTCACGTCTCCAAGACCAAGACCACGTCTCCAGCTCATGTCTCCAAGACCAGAGTCCCCCGCACCGCAGCTCACGTCTCCAAGACCAGAGTCCCCCACACCGCAGCTCACGTCTCCAAGACCAAGACCACGTCTCCAGCTCGTGTCTCCAAGTGTCAAACCTGGACTCTTTAACTGAGCCAAAATAGTAACGGCATAGGAGCGATGGCGTCCGTCTCTGTAGGGAAGTTCTCTTTAAAGAGGGGTCAGGGGTCAGCGGCCCCGCAGAGTCCCCGCGAGCGACGGGGCTCGGTGTCCTGCTCAGAGGCACGCGGGGCAGGGCGGGGGTGTTGAAGCGAACCGGATGAACACGGTGACACGGTGGACACGGCTCAGTCCGGGGGCTACGCCCATCGCAGACCTTTGCTGTTATCTGCAGGAAGGGAGGCGGAGGCGGTGAACGTTGGGTCTGAGCGGCGGCGAGCCGTCGCCAGCGTAAACAAGCCGTGTAGCTTATCTGTAACCAGGGGAGTCTGGCAGTACGCAGGTCCACCAACCGCTCGGCTGCACCACACGTAAAACACTCCACCTGCTCCTCCGCTGGCAGCCGTCAGTCTCAGGGGAGCCCGGTTTGGACTTCCTGTAAAGTCACGTGTTGCAAGAGTTCGTGTGTTGCTCGATCCTGATAAGGTACACTGTGTGTGTGTGTGTGTGTGTGTGTGTGTGTGTGTGTGTGTGTGTGTGTGTGTGTGTGTGTGTGTGTGTGTGTGTCCCAGGGGCAGCTATACCTCCTGGTTACAGACCAGGGTTTCCTGACCGAGGAGAAGGTCGTGTGGGAGAGCCTCCACAACGTCGACGGAGACGGAAATTTCTGCGACTCCGAATTTCGACTTCGGCCTCCTTCCGACCCGGAGACGGTGTACCGGGGACAGCAGGACCAGATAGACCAGGTCCGAACACTGGTAGCTCCTATATTTGATTCTGTCTCATTCTTGTGGTTGTTTTGGTTTCAACGCAGCACAACGCACAATACGTCTGTTTTCACTGATGGACGTGGCCTGACTGAGAGTCACAACATGCTAACATGCTAACATGCAATATGCTAACATGCTAACAGGTTAATCAAGGGTCGTGGTCATTTCAGGGATTTTGAAGATGAAGATGATGATGATGATGATGATGTGAATTCGTGCTCAGTATATGTTGAGGGTTAACAGAGGTGACAGTCATTACACCAATGACTGTCACCTCTGTTAACCCTCAACACCAGGACTGCCTGGACTGTGACAACAAACTGGGTGTGTGTGTGTGTCTGTGTGTGTGTGTGTGTGTGTGTGTGTGTGTGTGTGTGTGTGTGTGTGTGTGTGTGTGTGTCTGTGTGTGTGTGTGTTTAGGACTACCTGATGGCGCTGTCGCTGCAGCAGGAGCAGCAGAGTCAGGACCTGCAGTGGGAGCAGCTCCCGGAGGGCATCAGCGACCTGGAGCTGGCCAAGAAGCTCCAGGAGGAGGAGGACAGGCGGGCCTCCCAGTACTACCAGGAGCAGGAGCAGGAGCAGGCGGCGGCCGTGGTAGCAGCCCAGGTGCAGGTGAGGAGGAGAGGGATGACATGACCGGGCACCCAGATCTGAGGCGAGGTTTAAGGTGGACAGTCTGGTCTGCCGGGAGAGTTAACGACGTGGGATGAGGAGCTTTTGTGAGGGTGTGGGATGGGGAGGTGTGGATGGGGAGGTGTGGATGGGGGATGGGGAGGTGTGGGATGGGATGGGAAAGTTATAATAAATCCATGTATCAGTTGGTACCTCTTAATATTGGGAGCCTGTAAGAAAGGTTTCGGGGGCGTTTCTGTAGGTCTGTTGTAGTGCCACTAGGAGGCGCCATGCAGTCTGCAGGAGGAGCGGTGCGTGTCAGTACATAAGACTCGATGCGGGGAAACTCCACCAGTGTCCCTCTGCAACACAGGAGAGACAAAGCACATAAAGCCCGAGTCAGCTTCCACACACAAGATGTCAGCAGCTCCTCTTTTTTGGATTTCCCCCCTTTTTCTCCCCAGTTGTACCCGGCCAATTACCCCACTCTCCGGAGCCGTCCCGGTCTCTGCTCCACCCCCTCTGCCGATCCGGGGAGGGCTGCAGACTACCACATGCCTCCTCCCAGACATGTGGAGTCACCAGCCGCTTCTTTTCACCTGACGGTGAGGAGTTTCACCAGGGGGACGTAGCACATGGGAGGATCATGCTATTCCCCCCCAGTTCCCCCTCCCCCCCAAACAGGCATCCCGACCGACCAGAGGAGGTGCTGGTGCAGTGACAAGGACACACACCACCATCCGGCTTCCCACCCACAGACACCGCCAATTGTGTCTGTAGGGACACCCGACCCAGCCGGAGGTAACACGGGGATTCGAACCGGCGATCCCCATGTTGGTAGGCAACGGAATAGACCGCCACGCCACCCGGACGCCCCAGCAGCTCCTCATAAAAGAAGAAAAATACACCTTCTCCAAAGTCGATTATATGAACTGTTTTTAACACAATAATCCACCTTCTTCTACAGTGGAAGAATATGGATATGCAGCCATCCACCCATCCATCCACCCATCCATCCACCCATCCATCCACCCATCCACCCATCCATCCACCCATCCATCCATCCACCCATCATCCACCCATCCATACATTATCTAAACCGCTCATCCTGCTCTCAGGGTCACAGGGATGCTGCTGGAGCCTATCCCAGCAGCCATTGAGCGGCAGGCGGGGAGACACCCTGGACAGGCCGCCAGGCCATCACGGGACCCCCACACACACACATTTATAACTAGGGACAATTCAGTACGGCCGAGTCACCTGACCTACATGTCTTTGGACTGTGGGAGGAAACCCACGCAGACACGGGGACAACATGCAAACTCCACACAGAGGACGACCCGGGACGACCTCCAAGGTTGGACTACCCTGGGGCTCGAACCCAGGACCTTCTTGCTGTGAGGCAACCACGCTAACCACTGCGCCACCATGCCGCCCATGGATATGCATATCGTGGAAAAATAGTTCAAAACTGTGATCTAATTTTTAGGATTCTGCATGTACTTGTGAAAGTGTTGGTTAAAGAGGCTAAAGAGTAAAAATGATTGACAGTTTGCTTCAGGGAAGGTGTGTTTCCCTTCTTTTGAGAGGAGCTGCTAATCATTGTGGTAGACATCCAGCAATTTAGCTAAGCTAGGCTTAACTCATTTTAACTTAACGTAACTCATAGCTGTGGTGGGGTTTCTCCGGGTGCTCCGGTTTCCCCTGCCATCAAAAAGACATGCATGTTAGGGTTAATACTCCTGTCTGTGTCCCTGACTGAGACATGGATCTCACAGTTAGCACGGTTACCTCACACCAAGAAGGTTCTGGGTTCGAGCCCCAGGGTGGTCCAACCTTGGTGGGTCGTCCCGGGTCATCCTCTGGGAGGAGTTTGCACGTTCTCCCCGTGTCTGTGTGGGTTTCCTCCAGGGGCTCCGGTTTCCTCCCACAGTCCCAAGACGTGTAGGACAGGTGACTCAGCCGTACTGAATTGTCCCTAGGTGTGTGTGTGTGTCGGCCCTGTGATGGACTGGCGGCCTGTCCAGGGTGTCTCCCCGCCTGCTGCCCAGTGACTGCTGGGGTAGGCTCCGACATCCCGCGACCCGAATTCAGATAAGCGGCTTGGATAATGGATGGATGGAAAAACTCACAGTTCAACATACACTCAAACTGCACATAGGAAAAAGGTGTCCAACGGTTTGCCTGACTCAGAGTAGGTAGGACACAGTAAAAACCCTGGAAACTGAAATACCCCTTTAAGAAAGTGGTATTCAGCCATCTCGCATAGTGTATGTAGGTGTTTCTTTCTGCCAATCACGACACCATCCGATTTAATAAATTCACACGCCTTCATCCAGACAGGACTAATCAATAATATCAGTGAAGAACCTAAATATACATGGTGAGTGTCCAAATACTCTATATGTACTACATACTAATATAATGGTAGTATGCAGTATTGTATACTATTTAGCACTTACTTTCCATTAAAATGTGTTTGAATTTATTATATTATCATCAACCTCCCGCTCCATCCTACCCTCACTCGCGAACAAGGGAGATTGACAGGTGGATCGGTGCAGCATCAGCAGTAATGTGGACGTTGTACTGGACCGTTGTGGTGAAGAAGGAGCTGAGCCGGAAGGCAAAGCTCTCAATTTACCAGTCAGTCTTGGTTCCAGCCCTCACCTATGGTCATGAGCTTTGGGTAGTGACCGAAAGAGGGAGATCATGGATACAAGCGGCTGAAATGAGTTTCCTCAGTAGGGTGTCTGGGCTCAGCCTTAGAGATAGGGTGAGGAGCTCAGACATCTGGAGGGAGCTCAGAGTAGAGCCGCTGCTCCTTCCCGTCAAAAGGAGCCAGTTGAGGTGATTCAGGCATCTGATCAGGATGCCTCCTGGGCGCCTTCCTTTGGAGGTTTTCCGGGCACGTCCAACTGGGAGGAGACCCCGGTGTAGACCCAGAACTCGCTGGAGGGACTACAAGTCCAGTCTGGCCTGGGAACACCTTGGGATCCCCCAGGAGGAGCTGGAGGGCGTTGCTGGGGAGGGGGAGGTCTGGAGTGCCCTACTTAGCTTGCTGTCACCACGGCCCGACCCTGCAGAAGCGGCTGAAGATGAGATGGGATGGGATGGGATGAGATGAGATGAGATGAGATGGGATGGGATGGGATGGGATGAGATGGGATGGGATGGGATGAGATGAGATGAGATGAGATGAGATGGGATGAGATGAGATGAGATGAGATGAGATGAGATGAGATGAGATGGGATGGGATGGGATGGGATGGGATGAGATGAGATGTTATCCTCAGTCAACCAGCTGAAGTGACAGCAGGTGGATATGGCTTGTGCACCCTGTGTCCCCATGCAAAGTTGCCGTTTCCTTCCAGAATAGTACCCAAGCAATTGATGAGATTTTTCAGCGAAAATAGTATATATCCTGGTATTTTAAGTATAATATGTTTTCCCGCCTACAAAGATTGTGATGTAGTATTCTAAAAAGGGGTACAATATAGTACGTACTGCAGTTGTAGTACTGGTACTCAGACAGCTAGGGACCTCTAGGGTACAGGATTGGACACCACTGGTTTAACGTCTTCATCTCAGCCCTGCTTTCAGTCCTTTGAGTCAGTTGGCGGTTACAATTGAGGGATTTGAGTCGCTGTCGTCTGTATTTAGCTGAAAGTATTTCCTCTTCTGGGTCACAGAATTGAACCTACTCTTTAACTTCTCTAGAAACACTGGCAGTCGACCAGACCCTGTGAGGGAAGTCTGCATTTTGCTAAATGTTGCGGAGGCGTTGCAGCCCAGATTATGTAGTTGCCTGTGAAGCGTGGCTGGATGGGTCATGGTGGTTATGTGTTCTGTGGAGCTATTTATATGCTCCTCCGGGCCTCCGTGCTCAGTGCTCCAACAAGGAGCTGTTGTCCCACCTAAACGTAAATAAGTGTACATGGTATTTGCAAGTGAGCGAGAACGAATTCGATGAAAACTGCACCCAGATAGCAAAATTGCTGTGGCCCGGACCCGTCCCATACCCGACACTTTCATCCGGCCCACATACCACATGGAATGATGGCACTTGGGCGGTCCGCTCCTGTTTGCCAGATGTGGGCCAGAACCAAGCCACAGCAATGCTGCATCTGCCACATATTTGCCAAAGGTGGCCATATTTGTGTTGTGATATTTGGGCCATATTCACCATTTACCACACGGGGCCACTTCAGGGCCACATCCAGACCACATGTTGCCCAGAGCACTGCATCTTTGCCAAAAAAGACCCACATTTGATTTGGCATATTTGGGCCATATTTGCTATTATACATGTGGGCCACTTCAGGCTCACATCCATTTTGTCAGGGCCAGAAGAAGGCCAGCAGTGCCGCATCACTGCCTGAAGTGGCCCACGTCTGGATGCTGTCTGGGGAGCCATTTTGAGCTAAAACATCCAAGTAAAAACATCACTCTCAACCAAATATCCCACCGCTCTTACGCCGTCCAGAGAGGAACGTTCGATACACGGCGCGTTGCTGAATAAAGCCGGTTTTAAGGCCCCTTCCCTCCAAACCTGGCAGGTGCAGGGGGGGTGTATGGATGAACTGTGGTGTGGTTGCAGACCCGTTAACCGGTCTGTTACGTGTTCTGGTTCCGTCCGGGCCGAATATGGAGAGCTGGGGTGGCTGTCACTGCTCAGTCTGGTCTGCACAGAGTACCTACAAGCGTGCTGACATGCAGTGGCGTCCTGCACAGCACGGATCACCGCCGTCCCGCCCCGGAATCAAGCGCGGCGGTGACGTCATCGAGCGGCGACGCTCACAGTTAAAGAGACAGTGCAGGCTTCTCGCGGTATTAACAAATCGAAATGTTCACAGATAAATACAACTTCCATCGTGTGATGAACTGGAGGATCCCCGCCAGCCACGTCGCTCCTTCTGCGGCGCTCGGACTTGGAGACAAACTGAGTCATTTTGTCCCAGGCTGGGAGGCACTGCTCCGCATGGCGCTCGTATCTCCCACCTCCCCCTCCTCTTTTTTCTCCTCGACTGTATCCGGCCAACAGCTTGTTTGCATATGACGCGCGAACTGTAGGTGGCGGGCCAGGGCCGGAAGTGATTTTTCTACACAGGAAGCGCCATCACACACTCTCCAAATGCCGGTTGCTCACGTCGATTAAACCAGTGTTTCTCAACCGGGGGCCCGCGGACCCCTAGTGGTCCGTGGTGTAATTGCAAGGGGTCCGTGAAAATAAAATATCTTTAAAAAAAAGATCCTGAGTATTTTTGATCTACCCTGAGGACCCCTCCACCTGATCTTGGGGGAGGGGGGTTGCAGTTTGATAGAAACAGTAGAAACTGCATTTTAAATTGCATTATAGCATTTATTCACTCTTTGGGGCAAAAATAAGAGCTTTCAGTTGTAATTTAGATATAGTTAACAAAACAGAATTCTTATGCAGTAACTTTCAGATATATATAACAAAACAGAATATGTATTCAGTAACTCTCAGATATATGTAACAACACAGAATATGTATTCAGTAACTTTCAGATATATGTAACAAAACAGAATATGTATTCAGTAACTTTCAGATATATGTAACAAAACAGAATATGTATTCAGTAACTTTCAGATATATGTAACAAAACAGAATATGTATTCAGTAACTTTCAGATATATGTAACAAAACAGAATATGTATTCAGTAACTTTCAGATATATGTAACAACACAGAATATGTATTCAGTAACTTTCAGATATATGTAACAACACAATATGTATTCAGTAACTTTCAGATATATGTAACAACACAGAATATGTATTCAGTAACTTTCAGATATATGTAACAAAACAGAATATGTATTCAGTAACTTTCAGATATATGTAACAAAACAGAATATGTATTCAGTAACTTTCAGATATATGTAACAACACAATATGTATTCAGTAACTTTCAGATATATGTAACAAAACAGAATATGTATTCAGTAACTTTCAGATATATGTAACAAAACAGAATATGTATTCAGTAACGTTCAGATATATGTAACAAAACAGAATTTTTATGCAGTAACTTTTAACAATGCAAACGGGAGCGAGATCTCTTATTAAATACAATAAATGACACTTGTGTAACAGATGTAATTAGAGAAAAAAGTCCTGTTACCCTTTATAGTTTAGGTAGATAAAGGTCTCCGTCACATCTGAGTAAAATAATCCTATTTCTATAAATGTCATAGGATCTTTTTTTTAAAGATGGTTTATTTTCACGGACCCCTTGCAATTACACCACGGACCACTAGGGGTGCGCGGCCCCCCGGTTGAGAAACACTGGAGTAAAGGGTCCGGCCCGTTGGCCAAGAGCTAACGTGTCTTCTTATTGGTGTACGTTACAATATGTACAAGTTGAAACTGTTCACCTGTTTGCTGGTAGGTGCAGGTGAAAGTGTGTGGACAGTTGTGTGGCCAGTTGTGTGCGTGTGGTTGACTTTTATCCATGGTAAATCTTGCAGGCATCGCGAAAAATATGCCATTGTCAATAGCACACGCCAACAAACAGGAAACTGGTATGACCCCTGCAGTAGAAACCGGAAGTCAGACTACAGTTATGCACAGAGGGGCCAGGAGGGCCGCCCCTTCCCTTTGAGCTTCTCTGATTGGTTAGAAGGGCGAGGCTTGCTGTGAAATTTCAGAATAGCATAACTCCAGTCAATGAAACTCAATCAGCTGAGTCGGTGTGTTAAGATGTGTTTAGGAGCCAAATTCAAACAAAGAAATCTTACAAACTGAAGCTGTAAGGGCATTATCATACTTTACATCAGGCTGCCAAAACTTAAAGGTACAATCCGCAATTCATGTACACAGAAGCCCACCTCTTGCCACTGTTTTTGTGAGATGTCTTAAATGTTGTCACTTTAATACACGTGAATGAGAAAACCAGTCAAAACCAGCCAGCCGGCGTCACTTGTAGTTCTTCTCGAGGCTTTCGGTCGTCTCCATTTGTCAAACAAACCTACAATGTTGACCTGATGTCGACAGATCAGAATCAGGATCAGAAACACTTTATTGGTCGTTTCATTTCATGCACTTGCGCACATGAAATGAAATGAAGCATCATTTCCCCCAAACCACAGCAGTGCAACACAAAGACAACACAGGTGCAACACAAAGACAAAAAAACATCCAAAAACTACAAGTAAACACATATCCAAGCTAACACATATACCTAAACTAAACAACAAAATATCACTGTCCAGGAGAACGAACGCCAGCCAGGATGACCGTCGGAACTGCTGGTCTGCATGGGCTAGCAGTTAGCTTAGCCTGCCCTGCTTCCATGTCCTGTCAGACCGCCGTCTGTGTTATCAAAACGGCCAGTCTGCATGGCCTAGCAGTCAGCTTAGCCTGCCCTGCTTCCATGTCCTGTCAGACCGCCCTCAATGTTATCGGAACTTCCACTCTGCATGGGCTAGCAGTTAGCTTAGCCTGCCCTGCTTCCATGTCCTGTCAGACCGCCCTCAGTGTTATCGGAACTGCCGGTCTGCATGGCCTAGCAGTCAGCTTAGCCTGCCCTGCTTCCATGTCCTGTCAGACCGCCCTCAGTGTTATCGGAACTTCCACTCTGCATGGGCTAGCAGTTAGCTTAGCCTGCCCTGCTTCCATGTCCTGTCAGACCGCCCCCAGTGTTATCGGAACTGCCGGTCTGCATGGCCTAGCAGTCAGCTTAGCCTGCCCTGCTTCCATGTCCTGTCAGACCGCCCTCAGTGTTATCGGAGCTTCCGGTCTGCATGGCCTAGCAGTTAGCTTAGCCTGCCCTGCTTCCATGTCCTGTCAGACCGCCCTCAGTGTTATCGGAACTTCAGGTCTGCATGGGCTAGCAGTTAGCTTAGCCTGCCCTGCTTCCATGTCCTGTCAGACCGCCCTCAGTGTTATCGGAACTTCCGGTCTGCATGGCCTAGCAGTTAGCTTAGCCTGCCCTGCTTCCATGTCCTGTCAGACCGCCCTCAGTGTTATCGGAACTTCTGGTCTGCATGGCCTAGCAGTCAGCTTAGCCTGCCCTGCTTCTGTGTCCTGTCAGACCGCCCTCAGTGTTATCGGAACTTCCACTCTGCATGACCTAGCAGTCAGCTTAGCCTGCCCAGCTTCCGTGTCCTGTCAGACCGCCCTCGTTGTTATTGGAACTGCCAGTCTGCATGGGCTAGCAGTCAGCTTAGCCTGCCCAGCTTCCATGTCCTGTCAGACCAGACCGCCCTCGGTGTTATCAGAATTGCTGGTCTGCATGGGCTAGCAGTTAGCTTAGCCTGCCCGCGCCTCCATGTCCTGTCAGACCGCCCTCGGTGTTACTTATGTCATGTTTCTTGTTGTCAGTAGAGTGCTCATGTTGCCGCAGCACCGCATGACATCATGGATTGTACCTTTAAAATACAACATGAAGTTTGCAGTTTTCAATAAGGCCATGTAGCTTATAGTCCTGCTCTCTTTGTGTGTGTGTGTGTGTGTGTGTGTGTGTGTGTGTGTGTGTGTGCAGCAGGGTCAGCAGGAGCCGGCAGGAGGAGACGAGGAGGACAGAGGAGCTGCAGGGGGAGCTGCGCCCAGCCCAGGAAAACAGTGCTCCGCTGGAGAAAGCAAACCCAAGAAAGAATCAAAGGAGAAAGACAAATGTGTTATTTTGTAACATAGATTGTGCGCGTGCGTGTATGTGCGTGTGTGCGTGTGTTTTACTTATCTGTGAGAAAGGGGACGGCGTTTGTTTCTACACTGACGTGACACACCAGGCCGCCTCCACCCACCCCCCTCGACAGAACCGTGACGGAGGTCTGGAAGGAGAAATCTCTGCAGAGAGAGGGAGAGGGAGAACGACAGGACAAACCACTGGTGCCTGCTATCCTCTGTCCTCGGTGGACTCTGGACACCGGAGGATGAGACACTTTGAAAAATACCACTAACTGTTCATCGAGTCTGCCAGACTTTTAGGAGTGAGGCGGTGCACTACAGCCTCCATCCGCAGCGTGGTGCAGTACAGCCTCCAGCCGCAGCGTGGTGCAGTACAGCCTCCAGCCGCAGCGTGGTGCAGTACAGCCTCCAGCCGCGGCGTGGGTTCACATGAAGTGGGGGTCCGTATATTTTCTAGCATTAGATGAAATCCGAGGAAACAAAATGTCACCCTCTCGTTTGTCATTTTCCCAAGAGAATCATTGTCCTTTTTTTTCAATTATTGGAGTTTATAAGCTATTTTTTTGCATCGATAATTACAGAACGTATATCCGTGTACTTGCTTTATTGTGTATTTTGTTTTGGGCGATCTCTGAGCGAGAGATGTGTTAAATCGTGGTCATATTAGTTGCTTTTGAAAAGGGTGTCATTTTTGCCCTCCCTCCTTTTTTTTCTTTCTTTAATCTGTTCTGTGCATAACTGTAGTCCACTGACTTCCGGTTTCTACTGCAGCGGTCACACCAGCTTCCTGTTTGTTGGCGTGTGCGATCGACAGCGGCATATTTCTCGCGATGCCTGCGAGATTTAGCTATGCCGCTGTCAACAGCACACGCCAACAGGAAGCTGGTATGACCGCTGCAGTAGAAACCGGAAGTCAGCGGACTACAGTTATGCACAGAGGCGATTGAAACATCCGGGCATTTGGCAACAAAAATGGCGGAGCTGCGGTCACGACAGCATCCATTTGTGACTTTCTACCACTTCTTTTATTGCTGCCTCGTTTTATTTATGAGTGTGTGTTTTGGTTTTTGTAAGGTTTTAGTATCGAATATGTGAAAGGGATTTTCTGATAATGTGTGTATGACGTTATCGTAACCGCCGAGTCGCTTTCTAAACGCCCTGAACTCGTAAACAGCCCGTCTCAGTCTCCTCTTAAAGCTTCCGGTTCATCCTCTTAAAGCTTCCGGCTCAGATTTGCCTTACAGGAGTATGGCGGCACGTGTTCTGCTTTGTCGGAATGTCTGGGTGTGTGCTTTGTATGGTGTCTTTTATATATATATATTTATATATATATATATATATATTCATGCGCTATGATCACTTACGTTACACGCAGTTTTTATTTGGAAATAGCCAAAATGTTTGGGTTTCTATCAGTCATATTTGTACATAAGGGACATTTAATATGTTTATTTTACAATCTTGATGTTTTTATTCTTCACGTCGTTTTAAGTTTTATTATTTTTATTTTTTTTATTTTTTTGGACAATCATGCTCACTGGCTCATCTTCACTAAAGAATCTGGTTCCAGTCTTGTTTTGTGAGGGAGAAACGACTGGATTTAGTTGCACGTTTCTAACATGGAGATGGAGAACATCTGGAAAACACAGATTGACAGACGAGGAAATGTTTTTCCAGGACTTGTATGAAAACCCTGACAGACTTAACGCCCCCACCCCACCCCTTTGATAGAGATATAGCGTGTCCTAGACGCCATCTTGACCTCCTCCCGTGTTGGATTCTGGGAGTTTGGTTTCTTGCTCTTTAACAGGATTACAGATTTCACACAAACTCTGTTTCAGTCACTATTAGTGAACACATGCTATTCTCTGCCAAACTGTAACTATCATAAAACATCAAGTCCACCATGACATCAAGAACAAGCGGAAGTTGTTGGAATTGAAATGTCCTTGAAGCAACTCGAAGCTTTCGCGTCCTAGTCGCTCCATAGCCCAGATACTAGCTAGCTAAGAAAAACAATGGCCTCCGTCTCCGCGAACTGGTCCAGATGTTCAATCTCAGATCAGTTGCTCCATAGCCCAGATACTAGCTAGCTAAGAAAAACAGTGGCCTCCATCTCCGCAAACTGGTCCAGATGTTCAATCTCACATCAGTCGCTCCATAGCCCAGATAGTAGCTAGCTAAGAAAAACAGTGGCCTCCATCACCGCAAACTGATCCAGATGTTCAATCTCACACTGGAGATGTTGATGATGGAACATCTCACCCAGAAGAAAAGACAAACTGCTGCTCATCCTTACCGGGTTGTATATAGGAGCTAATGGTGGAAATATAGTCATACTTGTACCCGTCCCTCCCTCACGCAGAAGCTGATCCTTCATCTTTGTGCGCCCCTCACGGCAACATCTCAACTCATACAAGATGTACATATTCACCAGATGCACATTTATTAGGATGGTCGCTTGTCCCATTCTCCTTCCATTGTAACGCCGCCTGTGGACACCGTTGCTGTCTGCACATTCCAGCTTGATGCTTTGCTTCAAGCTTCAGTTGTGCGTCAAGAGTTGGATGAGGGGTTTGATGGAGGGGTTTGTCGAGGGTCTCCGTCCAGCGTTCAAGAACAGGTCTGTTAGAGGGGAAATCGCTCGCTTCTGAAACAGAAATAACTTCCAAAGAGAGGCAAGTGTGCAACCCCGGAGGGGTAACAGGACCGGATCTGAAGCCAGGGGTGAAACCCCGTTTGATGAACTTTGTACATAACACGCCTTATGACATTGACTGGATATTTTCTAGGACAACGGGACACAACAGGTGTATTATCGGAACGAGACAATCCATACGTTTCTCCATACACATCAGATTTACTCTCAGGCCTTCTCTGAAGGGACATATCCTCCAGTGTCTTACACATTTTAAACTTTGTATTGGAAATACCTGGTCTGTTATCACGTGGTCTTTCACACAGCTATACATGTGTGTACGTACGTATATTGGGTGTATGTGTCTGTTGTGTGAATGTGTGTGTGTGTGTGTGTTCACACTATGTAGTATACATACACATTTGTAGGCCTGGTTTATTCTTGCAACTCTGCAGTTTCGGTAGTCAAATGACAGTTTGTTACATCAGAAGACTCGACTCCGGGCCTCCGCGTGGCGTGGCGGTCTATTCCGTTTCCTACCAACACGGGGATCCCGGTTCGAATCCCTGCGTTTAACGCCGGCTTGGTCGAGCGTCCCTATAGACGCAATGGGCTCTGCATAACTGTGGTCCAGACTTCCGGTTTCTACTGCAGCGGTCATACCAGTTTCCTGTTTGTTGGCGCGTGCTATTTGACAGTGGCATATTTTTGGCGACGCCTGCAGGATTTACCATGGATACATGTCAACCACACGCACACAACCGTCCACACACTTCCACCTGCACCTCCCAGCACACTTCCACCTGCACCTCCCAGCACACTTCCACCTGCACCTCCCAGCAAGCAGGGGGGGGGGGGGAGTTTCAACTGGATATGTACAACTTGAAACTTTCCAGTGTGTGGGTGGTTGTGTGCGTGTGGTTGACGTTTATCCAGGGTAAATCCTGCAGGCGTCGCCAAAAATATGCCACTGTCAATAGCAGGCGCCAACAAACAGGAAACTGGTATGACCGCTGCAGTAGAAACCGGAAGTCTGGACTACAGTTACGCGCAGAGCCGATTGGTCGTGTCTGCGAGTGGGAAGCCGGATGTGGGTGTGTGTCCTGGTCGCTGCATTAGCGCCTCCTCTGGTTGTTTGGGGGCACCTGTTGGGGGGGAAGGGGGAACAGGGGTGGATAGCGTGATCCTCCCACGCGCTACATCCCCCTGGTGAAACCCCTCACTGTCAGGTGAAAAGAAGTGGCTGGCGACTCCACGCGTATGGGAGGAGGCGTGTGGTAGTCTGCAGCCCTCCCCGGATCGGCAGAGGGGGCGGAGCAGCGTGGGGCGATTGGCCGGATACAGTCCTTCTAGAAGGGTTTGTGAAGATGCTCCGCCCAGATGTTCTTGGACTTCCCCAAAATGTGTAACTTGTCCTGCAGGGTGAATTAAGGGAGGGCTGTGTAGGTTCGTGTGATACGCTGTATTCTCATTTCACACACGTTTTGTCGGCGGAGGAGTGATGGAGTAGGCGCGCACAAACGTCACTTTTCCTCCACCAGACCACACTTTATGTTGTCTTTCACAACCTTCCGGCAGGAGGAGGGAACATTTCTCAACCTGCAAAAACAAAAAGCAGCAAAGCAGCAACTTGGTGAAACAGCGAGGTCCTTGTGGGTTACTTCCTCTGCTCGCCTGCAACGAAAACCTTTTATTTCCAAAACTAAATCCAAGTCGAGGAATAAAGGACGCTGCCGGGCACCAGAAACATTCCAAACCCGCCTCAGATGCGGGAGCTCAGACAGGGTAGTGTGCTTTGTTAAGGTGTGTGTGTGTGTCGAGTTGTGTGTCTGTTTTGATGCACGTGTGCGTGACCGGTATTGACAGCAGAGCAGCAGATGCCGAGCTTGTCTTGTTGTCTCGACTCTCCTTCAGCAGCTTGCTCCTCATCGTCACTACACCTGCAGCCAGGACGCTGGTGGTCTTGGCGGTTTGTTTTTGCATCAGTTTTTGTTTTTCACCCGCCGTTGCTGAGATGAGGCGAGCTGGGGGGGGGGGGGGGGCTTTGTGTGTCCACGTTTGTGTATGCCTTGACGTGACTGTGGAGCAAATGCTGTGTTCTTGGTATTTTGATGAGGTGGGTCTTTTTTTTGGGGGGGGGGGGGGGGGAGAGGTAGTCATTGTAATTGGTTTTGCACTGTTACGTTGATATGCACTACTAAAACAAGGGAAACATACCTCATTTTATAAACCGGGGAGAAATTGTGCACGAGGCGGCGCTCGTTCCCGGGGGGGAGCTTTGGTGGACTCGGGAGTAACGGCCTGCAGGCTTATCCGGTCTGGGTTTAGAACCTGGAGTCTGTGAAGGGATTACAGGACTGTTACTACGGCCGGCTCTGCGGCCGGAGGAGAACTTCGAAACCCTTTTTAGTAGAATTTGCTGCAACTTGACAACATTCAGGTCAGTGGTGCGCCACCGCCAGGTTAAAACCCGCCGGTCCCACCACCACCCCCACCACCACCACCAGTGACACCAGCACGCTGAAGATGCTGGGAGGTTTTCAGTGACTCACACAGGAAGCCAGACGTCACTGATTCCACACCCTAGTCTGACAACGGTTGTCTGTGTATCGTTTTCGTTCTTCCTAGTATTTCGAAAAGGCAGATTGGGCAAAAGGAAAACTCAAAACGATGAACTGCTTCTTTCCCAGAATAGTCTAGGTGCACCTCTAGTTCAGGTAACTCTTTTTACTGTCAAACGCCATTGTTGATTTACTTTCACTAACGAATAAATATGTGATGTGCCCCTAGTGGAAGATATGTGTACTACGGCTCTGCTGTTGTGTTTGGTGGGGTGCCGCCAGTGTGAGTTCTGCACGGCGTGTGACACCCCCCCCCCCCCCACCAGACAGCCGGGGTGGCAACTCCTCTTGATGCAACAGCGGCTCCCGGCTGTGTTGCAGCGGGTGCATGTGTAGTGCTGAACACCGACATCGCGTCCGCCTCCCTGACAACACCGTCTGCGCTGTGCGGCCCGGCCCGTATGTTCGAACTCCACTCATGTAAACGAGAGGAAAAAGGAAGGTTACTTGTGAATATGGAAGGATGAATCTTTTTTCCTGTGCTGGTTTCAATGTTATTACTCACATAAATGACCAACTAATGTATGTAGCCTTTCACAGTACCGTTGCAAAATGTATATGGTGATACACATGGATATCTATATGGATCTATATAGATACATAAACAAAATGCCTTATAGACGAGGGACACTCAACCTGATTAGAACTACCAGGACAATAAAAGACTCGTGTCAGTTTCTGTTTCACTGTCGTCCATTTTGGTAGAGTTTCATTTGAAGCACATCTGAAACCCCCCCCCCCCCATCATCCAAGCCACTTATCCCAACCGGGGTCGCCGGGGCCTGTCCCAGCAGTCACTGGGCAGCAGGAGACACCCTGGACAGGCCGCCAGGCCACACACACACCCTAGGGGCAATGACCTACATGTCTTTGGACTGTGGGAGGAAACCGGAGCCCCCGGAGGAAACGACCCGGGACGACCCCCAAGGTTGGACTACCCCGGGGCTCGAACCCAGGACCTTCTTGCTGTGAGGCAACCATGCTGACCACTGCGCCACACTTGAAAACCAGAGGTGTAAAAACCAGGTCCAGAAAGTGAAAGTCCAAACCATGTATTTGCTCCACTCATGCACTCCACCAGCAGATTCTAGTCAACACCACCCCTCAGCTAGGTGGGGGAAACTGGTTAACCAAATCAGCTGGTTTAGTAACACGGTTGGAGCAAATACACGGTTTGGACATTTACTTTCTGGACCTGGTTTTTACACCTGTTGAAAACCAAGTCATTGAATTCATTTTAACCACTGAATGATCTGGTCTGGTCTGGTCTGGTCTGGGCCCAAAAAGGCATTTACAGATCAAAACACTTGGGAGTCCATCTGTTATCAATCCCACTTGCTATCTGCGACACCAACATTTTAAAAACTGAAATAACAGCGACGGGCATCACATCAACGGCACGCTTAATGGACACAGGACTAAATGTGACGTGCTTTGGGTTTCTTTCATTTATTTACTTATTTTTCTGATTTCCCCCCCTTTGTTCTCCCCAATTGTATCCGGCCAAATACCCCAACTCTTCCGAGCCGTCCCGGTCGCTGCTCCACCCCCTCTGCTGACCCGGGGAGGGCTGCAGACTACCACATGCCTCCTCCCATACATGTGGAGTCACCAGCCGCTTCTTTTCACCTGACAGTGAGGAGTTTCACCAGGGGGAGGATCACGCTATTCCCCCCAGTTCCCCCTCCCCCCCGAACAGGTGCCCCGACCAACCGGAGGAGGCGCTAGTGCAGCGACCAGGACACATACCCACATCTGGCCTCCCATGTACAGACACGGCCAATTGTGTCTGTAGGGACTCCTGACCAAGCCGGAGGCAACACAGGGATTCAAACCGCCGATCCCCGTGTTGGTAGCCAACAGAATAGACCACTACGCTACCCGGACGCCCCTACTTTGGGTTTCTTATGCAGAGGCAGAAACTTGGTTAAATACCATTTAATACCGTGCTCTTGGTCAGGCGCTGAAGAGCCCTCATAACACTATGAGGTTCGTCATGTTGTGGACTACAAGCAGAACAGCATGTGAAATTTACTGTCACATTCAGTGGCGGTTGGTGCTTAAGTTGTTTGGGGGGGGGGGGGGCACAATTTATCTTGGCGCAGCACACCTGACAGCTGCTTCAATGTCCACACAGTCACAGAGTTATTAAGAGGGACAATGTGGCCTATAGGTTTTATCAGGGTTTGTAGACGGTGGATGATTGACAGCGTCGTGGGTGTGAACATGATTGACAGCCATGAGAATTGTCCAATCACATTAGATCAAAAAACATTAAAATACCAATTCACTGCCAGTAAAAGTGGGCGTGTCTGGGGCAGCACAGAACTGCGCCCCCTGGAAAATCTGAAGAAACCAATCAGACGGCAGCCTCAGGTCACCTGCTCGCCACACGTTTGAGGGCTTACATAAGGTATGGTTTGGCCGGCGCCCCTCACCCAGGAAGTATATGTATTCAGACAGAAACCAACCAAACACCATTTGAACCATTAAATGCTGCTGACAGGCGCTCATAGACTGAAAACACTTTTATTTCATCATTATTTGCATTATACAACTAAATTATATTTAACACGTTTTAAGTAGATTTTCATCTTTGAAGGGGGCGGCGCCCCAGCGCCCTGTACTGGCCAGCCACCACTGGTTAGACTTGAGTTCATAATGCAGCCATATTTGCTCATGAAAACCACAATACTTGCTTTTGACCATCTTCACTCTAAAACCGTCTGCTGGTGTGAGCAGAACGAAGACAACCACAAGCTGCACTTCAGGGCAAAGCATATCTCCATTTTTGAACAAAAACCAAAAAGCCTGTAGTCAAGCCAAGTTTACCCTTGAACTCTTGACTGCATGGGGGATATACTGGGGTATTTACGAGCTTGTGATCCGAGTCAACCTATTTGGCAACTACGAAGACCATGGAACCTGCAAGCATGTGTTCCACCCCGATTACATGTGTCAAAATATGTCGCTTTATCCTTCATAAAAGATTTTGCACAGAGAATAAATGCCCAGATTTGAGTGCATAATCGCTCTTATCCTCTGATAACCATACAGCAGAAAAACGACCAGTGAGACAGGGAAGTAGAACACAACATCATTTAACTTCAAAAGGACTTAAATGTTCACACGGAGCTACTGAAAATCTACATACCTGACTTAACATCTGCAGGAGGTGGTGAGACGTCATAACACATGAAAACTTGTTACAAAACAACCAGGCTGTACAAAGTCCTCCTCAGTACAAGTAAAATGTCTGTGCACAGGGTTGCTTCACAGCTGAACTGTCAGGAAAACCCTACATAGAGGTAAGCACTCATCTATACAAAGTAAAAAACATTCTCTTATATGAACCCTGTGGCTACAAATCTTAAAATGGTCAAAATTCACAAAATAACCAAAGAAAAGGTCTTATGTTTGCTTTTATTGTCTCCATACCGGTACAGTATGGGCAAATATGGGTGCAGTTAGAATCGCCGTGGTGCCGCTTTGAAGGGTTTAAATCCTCCGACGTTGCCGCCGGCAGACACAGAGTTGTTGGTGATCTGGACAATTCGGCTCATTCCAGATGAGGAGTGGCTGGAAAAAAAAGAGAAAAAGTCAAGTCCAGGTCTGGGACACCTGAAAAGGGTCTCGGGCTTGTTTATGTTATGGTGGTAATACCTGGAATGTGGAGCCATCATGGTGCCGCTGCGGTTGTCGCCCATCCTGCGGCCGTCAGTGAAGCTCCCTCCCTGAGAAGCCGCTCCGCCATGCCAGTCCTTCCTTGGACCCTGATCCCTACTGTGACGCTCCACCACCACCTGCCGGCTGGAGCCAAAAGGCTGTGGAGAGATGGACAACATGAGTCTCGCTCTGGATTGTAAATCTATCCAGAACCTTACTCTCTTCGCTTCTAGCGGTTGATCGCTTCACATATGAAATACAGTAGGGAGGTGAAGCAGAGCACAGGGTCCCACCCTTATCAACAAATCCCCTTTTCAGGACATTTTTCTTGACTTTTGGATATCCATGTCAGGCTTGCTGACCGAAGGTTGTATTATTTAGTATTAATCATCAGTGGAGGTCTCAACAGTCTCTACATGGATTTTGCAGCATACCATCCAAACCTCACACACTGATGTCACATCTCAAGTGATAACAATACAAGTAAAAATATGCCATGTCAGCAGGTAAAAATATGACTTTTCAGCCTTATTTTACAATCACCCATTACCCCAACAACATTTCCAGAACATGTGATTAATTTAGTCATTTTCCTGGTGTTCACTATGATTGGAAAACTCGTCTATAAATCTCCAGGTTTTCCACAAGGTGTGCTGACCTGGTCACCCATCCCCATGGCTCTTCCTCCATCTCGATCACCGAAGCTGCTCCTCCCTCGGCTGGCTGCAGCACCTCCTCTGAGGGTGGGGCCGTCTCTTCCTGATCTCTCTGGACGCATCCGTACGCCGGCCCTGCACCACACGCCGCCAGCACAGGCAGGAGATCAACACCGGAAAACACCATGAGGAGGCAAAATAAAGAGCCAATATTAGGTGAATTGAGGTCAAATAAAAGAAATGAATGATATAAAAAATGAACACACAAATAAACCTTCATGGTTGTGCAACCCAACACAAAACTTCTATATCGGTAATGTTACAGAACACCAGACTTGCACTGATCAATATTTTAAGTCGGACCAAAATTAAATATGATCTAATTTTTCATGTCTACAAACCTTTAAGACGGCATAATAAAACCATCAGTAAAATTTTATTTGTAAATGATATATATTATCCTGTTTTTTTCTTTTTGGACCCCCCCCCCTTTTCTTTTCTCCCCAATTGTACCCGGCCAATTACCCCACTCTTCCGAGCTGTCCCAGTTGTTGTTCCAGCCCCTCTGCCGATCCGGGAGGGCTGCAGACTACCACATGCCTCCTCCCATACATGTGGAGTCACCAGCCGCTTCTTTTCACCTGACAGTGAAGAGTTTCACCAGGGGGATGTAGCGCATGGGAGGATCACGCTATTCCCCCCAGAACAGGCGCCCCGACTGACCAGAGGAGGCGCTAGTGTAGCGACCAAGACACACACCCACATCCAGCTTCCCACCCACAGACACGGCCAATTGTGTCTGTAGGGACGCTCGACCAAGCCGGAGGTAACACGGGGAATTTGAACCGGCAAGCCCCATGTTGGTAAGCAATAGAATATATCGCTACGCTACCCAGACACCCCAAATATTATCCTTTTAATACCTTTATCAGTAACTGTTCTCAATTGTCTTAACATAATAAGTATTAGAAAATAGTAACATCTCAATTTCAGTCCAATTTTGAAAGCCTCAACACTTTTGCTTTTTGGGCCACAATTAGACTCACACAGCAATGATGCTGCCACTTACAGGTGCATTTGTGCGATACTGCTGAATTAACCTGAGAGTACATCTGTCGCCATCTTACAATGCTGTGATAACAAACATTCCCAAATCCTCTGAATAGTACACATGTCCTTTGAAACTCCAGTTAATGGTCACACCCACATCTGCATATGAAACTGATCGTTGGTTTCGGTCGTTATGCAGCTGTATTGTTTCTAAGGGGTTGGGAAACCTGCAGTCAGTTTGCCCAGACACATCAAACCGACTAGCGGACACGAAGGCCGACTGTTGCGTCGCCTCACGTCGCCTGCTGTCTGGGCCAAAAAGCAGCACTTGAACACACTGCAAAGACTACAGTCGACGGCCAAACTAGCATGTACGTTCTGCACTGATTCGCTAAGCTGAACAGCCAATCAAGAGTGATCGCTCTCACTGACGGGCTCTGCCGATTCAACATGCTGAATCAGCCGAAAACCTGCTAACGGGTCCGACTAGTGCCGATGGTGCGGGACACACCAAAAAACTAGGGTCACAGACGCTCACTGACAGCCCAACATTGGCCAATGGCCGACCTGGTGTGTCAGGGCCCTAAGACTGAAGAGGTCACTTAGTTGAGTGATAAAATGTATCTGTCAGTAAACGTTGTATCCAGATGAACCGATTCAACCTTTGATTTTCATGCCTGGATTATTGAGCATGCATCAAGACATGCTGAATTAACTGTTACAAGTCTTTTCCTTCATCTCATGTGTAGGACTACAAACGTTAACACAATAATGGACTTTGAAAATCCTTACCGCATGTCTCCTTTGTTGGTATTGACGCCACCTTCATTCTTCCACCCTCCCTGCCCCGAGTCTCTGGGGGAGCGGGTGTGTGACATGGCCGGCATCGCCACCCTGGCTCCCACGGAACGCTCAGACACAGGCACAGGCCGTCGCTCATCTCGGTCCCTGCGGTCGGTGTCTCGGAGGTCGGCCCGCGGATGCAGGGGTGGCTCTGCTCGGCGGACTGCCGTAAAGTTCTTGGGGTAGCGGTCGAACCCAGCATTATCTCTGGGCGGGGCAGGCCGACTTTTCTTTGCATCTGGCTCACCATCAAAGCGATTACGTCTAAAGAAGACGGAGACGAGGAAACAAAAGGACTTCAAACTTCCGATGTTTATTCACTGAAGGTAAAGTTTGCTCTGTCAGTCAGAAGACGACCGTACCGGTCATAGTTGTTGGGCTGCTCAGTGGTAGTCTCTGGGAAACGGCCTCTCTCTCTTGGACTAAAATTGGTGAAGCGGTTCTGCTGGCGACTGTAATCAGAGCCCTGGTTCAGGCGAACCTCTGTCTCAGGCTGCATCTTCTTATTTCCGTTCCAGTAGGGATCATCCCTGCGGCTAGAACATTCAAACCACACATCAAAATTTGCCTGACGGGTGTACATGGGTGACCATGTCTACATGGGACAGCAGGCCAGAGTGGCACTGAGACAACCGAGTTGATTTCATGGGGAACTTCAGAGCACAAAAACAACAGAGTTCTGGAGGGACCGGCAGATGTAATGTTTTGTGTGCAACTGAAAATGTAGAAATGGCCTTTATGTACCTGTGATCCACATCGCGGCTTCTCTTGAGGTTGTTTCTCTTCTCCTGTTCATAGCGGAGCTGCTCCTGCTGCCTTCGTAGCTCCTCTCGTTCACGGGCGAGTCGCTCTGCCTCTTTACGTCGCTCCTGACAGTGTTGAGATTTTTCCACAGCGATTGAACTTCACTTTTCCAAACTGTTCATGCTATTGTGTCACTGAAGTCTACTAATCAGGAGCTAAACAACCAAATCCTGTTTAGTCGCCTTTAACAGACCAATACCAAGAAGTCAAACAAACAAGACTAGGTTAAAACCTAGTATTTGGCTGGACCGCAACTACATTTAGAAAGTGGCTGTTTTTGTGCAACTACATTTAAAAAACGACTATTTTGACATCGGTTCTATGAAAAGCGGCTGTACTGCACAGCAGTTTTCAAACCCAGTTAAATAGCATTCATTTATTTTTTATATGACAATTACCTGGCTAGAATCACTGCTGCCTAAATCAAGTCTGGCCGTGACACCCCTTAACCCTGACTTTGGTTTCTAAAATCAGTGGACTTTGGTTTCTGACGGCACTGCCAGCTGTTTCCGGCTTCTGTCTTCATGGGAGTCAACTTCGTGAGATCGATAACTGCTGTTTATTCTCTTACTATCTCTTCTCTATATCCTCCCCTTCTCCCAAATTGTATCTGGCCAATTACCCCACCCTTTCGACCCGTACCGGTCGCTGCTCCACCCCCTCTGCCGATCCGGGGAGGGCTGCAAACTACCATGCCTCCTCCGATACATGTGGAGTCGTCAGCCACTTCTTTTCACCTGACATTGAGGAGTTTCACCAGGGGGACGTAGTGCGTGGGAGGATCACGCTATTCCTCCCAGTTCCCCCTCCCCCCTGAACAGGCGCCCCGACCGACCAGAGGAAGTACTCTTGCAGCGACCAGAACACATACCCACATCCAGCTTCCCACCCGCAGACACGGCCAACTGTGTCTGTAGGGACGCCCAACCAGGCTGGAGGTAACACGGGGATTAGAACCGGTGATCTCCATGCTGGTAGGCAATGGAATAGACCGCCATGCCACCCAGACGCCCTGTACCAGAGAGTTTAATTGGCCAACCCCTGCATGTCACCTTTCTGCTTGCCTCATATTTTATTGGTCTACCCTGCTGGACCAAACATGACACCTACATCACATGGGTCTCGCCACCTTTGATGCCCCTATATGATGTAAACAATTCGGAGGGGGTTGATGGTAATGTGCATTTCCCCCCCGGCCATAAGAAAAAGAAAAGATTTTCTCCTAAGCAGCTGTGTGGTGCATCACTCTTTTACATTTTTTAATTCAGAGTAAGTTCATCACAGTTCATGTGAGACCTACAAGATGAATAGTGGGTTCAACTCTCATGGTACCTGCTCTATACGAAGTCTCTCTCTCTCGAGTCTCTCCCTCTCCATGCGCTCCCTTTCCAGTTTCTGCCTTTCCATCTCAAGCCTCTGTCGTTCACGGAGCAGGTTCTCTCTCTCCTCACGCTCTCGAAGCAGGCGGATCCGCTCACGCTCCCGACGTTCCTGCTCTGCGATCTCACGTCGCCTGAGAACAGGGGTTAAAAAAAAAACAGTCATGTTTGCATGAAGGTGCAACCTCACCAATCGAACTTTGTTCGACCGACCCAAACAAACATTCGTCTGGTATTGCCAAGTACCTGCGCAACTCCTCTGCTCTGCGGACACGCTCCAGGCGAGCAAGTCGTTCACGCATTCTTTGCTCCTTCATCTTCTCAAATGGAAGGATATCTTTGCTGCCTCCCTTGTTGAGGAAAGGTCGCCCTTCTCTTTTCATCATCTCAAACTGGTAAGGGAAGAAAAGCCTTTTAGAATGAATCACAATAAAGAAACCTGCACGACTCATGTCTGGGGGGAGGGGGAACCGTTCAATACCTCTTCAGGGGGAATCAACCATCTGGGCCGGCGCTGTGTGTTCGTGTTGGGGAAAGCAGACTGAAAAGAGAAGAATCCTGTTTAGCAACCCCTAATGACAATGAAATGAAGAAAAAAAAGAGGGCTATGCGTCGAAATACAAATTACTTTGTCAAAGTGTCGTCCTCTTCTGAAGGGCTGTCTCATTTTGCCAAGGTTCGCTTCTCCTTTAGCATGATCTATGACCACCATTTTCCCTGGGCTCTTTGTCCCTAAAAATAAAGACAAGGGTATGGAACAAGCTCTTCTCTTCTCTTAACTCCACTGACCCCAAAATAATAAAGGGAAACCCAAAGAACCAGAAAACCTACGCCCATGTTTCTTCTCATCCTTCTTGGTAGAATCTTGGCCTGAGCCGGAAGACGAAGCCTCAGATTTTCCACTTTTAGATTCCTGCTTCTTAGATGAATCTTTGTTGTCCTTTTCTGAAGGCTTGTCCGATGTCTTGTCGTCTTTTTTGGAAGCTAGTTGGGCTCTTCAGAAAAGAAAAAGAAAAAATCAAAGGGTTTATTCTTCCATCAACTTACAACATTGAATAGACTTTGCTGAGCCCCACCCTTCACCCACTTGTTGGTTATCTTTCCTCCTGTACTGCTGCGTTTGTCACTCGATTTGCTGGAATTGGTTTTGTCCTCTGCTTCCTTCTTTGAGGGGTCCTTTTTGAAAGGATCACTTTTGACCTAAAACGAAACACCACTCAGTATATGTATGCATATCTGCAGTAGAATAAAATGTAGTGAACCTGAGCACACAAGATTATCTAAAACAAAAATTCAGCAATAAACTTAAAAGTAAACATTGCAACCACTGAACAAGGGATGAACATTTCATTCAATGTTGAGTCCATTTAAACAACAATTATGTAACTGGTTAACCAACTAGTCTAAGAAAATAAAGCAACAAAACTGATGTAATGTAGATGGGTTTAAAAGGTTGTGTGCACGCTTCACTCAAGTTATTCATCCAGCTCGTCCATATGAGTCACGCTCAAAGGAACAAACATGCATTAATGTTCTGGTTTCCTATAAAATAGTTATTACTGAAGTTAGACATTACCCAATTACCCATTAAGATTGAACCCAGCCACTGAGGATGCACAAGCCTGCCGGTCCCAAGCTCAGATAAATGGGGAGGGTTGCGTCAGGCAGGGCATCTGGCATAAAACCTTTGCCAAATCAAATATGCGGATCATAAATAATTTTTCCATACCGGATCGGTCCAGGCCCGGATTACCAAAGACCGCCACCGGTACTGTTGGCCAACAGGGTGCCGGTGGAAACTATGCTACTGTTGGGCAAAGGAGAAGTAGAAGGGGAAGGTATTTCCAGAGAAAGCAGGAGAGGAGGAAGGGTAAGAGTGTGGAGGTGAGAATCGGAACTTTGAATGTTGGCACTATGACTGGTAAAGGGAGAGAGCTGGTTGATATGACAGAGAGAAGGACGGTAGATATACTGTGTGCAAGACACCAGGTGGAAGGGCTGGAAGGCCAGGAAAATCCAGAGGTGGGTTCAAACTCTTCTACCATGGTGTGAATGGGAGGAGAAATGGGGTAGGGGTAATTCTGAAGGAAGAGTACGTGTCAAGAGTGTGTTGGAGATGAAGAGAGTGTCGGACAGAGTCATGAGTATGAAGCTGGAAATCGAAGGTATGTTGATGAATGTTATCAGCGCATGTGCCCCGCAAGTTGGGTGTGAGATGGAAGAGAAAGAAGAATTCTGGAGTGAGTTGGATGAAGTGGTGGAGAGTGTACCCAAGGAGAGAGAGTGGTGATTGGAGCGGACTTCAGTGGGCATGTTGGTGAAGGAAACAGAGGTGATGAGGAGGATGGGCAAGTATGGTGTCAAGGAGAGGAATGTGGAAGGACAGATAGATGGTGGTGGATTTTGTGAAAAGGATGGAAATGGCTGTGATGAATACATATTTCAAGAGGGAGAAACACAGGGTGACATAAGAGTGGAGCAACGTGCACACAGGTGGACTATATCTTATGTAGGAAGGCGCAATCTGAAAGAGATTGGAGACTGCAAGGTGGTGACTGGGGAGAACGTAGCTAGGCAGCATCAGATGGTGTTTTGTAGGATGACTTTGAAGACCAGCAAGAGAGTGAAGGTAGAGCCAAGGATCAAATGGTGGAAGTTGAAGAAGGAAGACTGTTGTGTGGAGTTAGGGGAGGACTTAAGGAATTAAGAGTTGCTGAATGGCTGGGCAACCACTGGGAAAAAAGTGAGGGAGACGGCTAGGAAGGTATTTCGGGTGTGTCATCTGGTCAGATGAAGGTAGACAAGGAGACTTAGTGGTGGAATGAGGAAGTACAGCAAAGTATACAGAGAAAGAGGTCGGCAAAGAAGAAGTGGGATAGTCAGAGATGACAAAAATAGACAGGAATACAAGGAGATGTAGCTAAAGCGAAGTGAGAGGTGGCAAAGGAAAATGCGTATGGTGAAGTATATAAGAGGTTAAACACTAAAGAAGGAGAAAAGAACTTGTCCCGATTGACTAGACAGTAGGACCAAGCTGGGAAGGATGTGCAGCAGGTTAGGGCGATCAAGGATAGAGATGGAAATGTGCTGACAAGTGACAAGAGTGTGTTGAGAAGTGGAAAGACTACTTTTGAGAGTCTGATGAATGAAGAAAATGAGAGAGAGAGACGGTTGGATGATGTGGGGAGAGTGAATCAGGAAGTGCGATTGATTAGCAAGGAGAAAGTGAGGGCAGCTATGAAGAGGATGAAGAATGGAAAGGCAGTTGGTCCAGATGCCATACCTGTGGAGGCATGGAGGTGTTTAGGAGAGATGGCAGTGGAGTTTTTAACTAGACTGTGTACACAATCCGCAATCTTGGAAAGTAAGAGGATGCCTGAGGAGTGGAGAAGCATACTGGTACCGATTTTCAAGAATAAGGGTGATGTGTAGAACTGTAGCAACTACAGAGGTATAAAGCTGATCAGCCACAGCATGACGATATGGGAAGGACTAGTGGAATCTAGGTTAAGAGAAGAGGTGATGATTACTGAACAGCAGTATGGTTTCATGCCACGAAAGAGCACCACAGATGCAATGTTTGCTTTGAGAATGTTGATGGAGAAGTATAGAGAAGGCCAGAAGGAGTTACATTGTGTCTTTGTGGATTTAGAGAAAGCATATGACAGAGTGCCGAGAGAGGAGGTGTGGTATTGTATGAGGAAGTCAGGAATGGCAGAGAAGTATGTAGGAGTGGTGTAGGATATGTATGAGGTCGGTGTGACAGTGGTGGGATGTACGGTTGGAATGACAAATGGATTTAAGGATCAGCTGAGCCCTTTTTTTTGTTTGCAATAGTGATGGACAGGTTGAGGGACGAGATTAGGGAGGAGTCTCCATGCACTATGATGTTCATAGATGACATTGTGATCTGTAGCGAGAGTAGGGTGCAGAGGTTGAGGAGAGCCTGGAGAGGTGGAGGTATGCACTGGAGAGAAGAGGAATGAAAGTAAGTAGGAGCAAGACGGAATACATATGGCGTGAATGAGAGGAAGGACAGCAAAATGGTGAGGATGCAAGGAGTAGAGGTGATGAAGGCAGATGAGTTTAAATACTTGGGGTCAACTATTCAAAATAACAGAGTGCTGAAGAGAGGTAAAGAGAGTGTGGGCGGGGAGGAGAAGAGTGTCAGGAGTGATTTACAACAGAAGGGTACCAGCAAGAGTTAAAGGGAGGCTTTACAAGATGGTAGTTAGACCATCTATCTATGTTGTATGGTGGCACTGATGAAAAGACAGGCGGCGGAGCTGGAGGTGGCAGAGTTGAAGATGCTAATAGTTTCACTGGGAGTGACGAAGAACATGATAAGGAACAAGTATATTAGAGGGACAGCTCAAGTTGGACGGTTTGGAGACAAAGCAAGACAGGCAAGTTTGAGATGGTTTGGACATGTGTGGAGGAGAGATGCTGGGTATGTTGGGAGAAGGATGCTGAATATGGAGCTGCCAGGGAAGAGGAAAAGAAGAAGGCCAAAGAGGAGGCTTATGGATGTGGTGAGAGAGGACATGCCGGTGGCTGGTGTGACAGAGGAAGATGCAGAGGACAGGAAGAGATGGAAACGGATGATCCGCTGTGGTGAGCGGCCAAAGTAGTAGTAGTAGATTACCAATGCCAATATAAATAAACTGGCGATAATGGTCAATTTAAATGATATTCATTCAGTGTTGTTGGCAATTTTATGTCTTGTTTGGTTCTATTTCCAAATTTAAAGCTCGCACAAGTGAGGTGAGACATTGTTCAGAGTGAACATATGAACTGTCTTCAATTGCAGAAGCATTTTGCTATGATATTCAGGTTATGATATTCTGAGAATAACTCAGGAGTTAATTTCTATAGCCTACCATTTACTTAGAAACAATTACAGAAAGAAAACAGATCATAAGCAGATTGCAGCCCATAAAATATTTGCAGAGCACCACCACAATGCTTCCTGCCAATGTGCCATTTCAGATTCCTTAAAGGACCAACAGGCGGCCGTTGATTTTGGGCAGAACTTGTCGAAATATTTTCAAATCCTTAAACCGAATTCGACACTGCCCTTCCCAATCAGAAAGCATCAGGATGCCTCCAAAGCCATGCCCCGAAAACACATGCACGCACGGGACACACCAGCTGACTGAAGCGAAAGCATTTCACCTGAGACAAGCATCATTCTGAGCGGAGCCGAATTAGCTGTACTGAATGGATGTCCCACACGTAAGAGAAAACTAACTTTATTATTATAATGAACATAAACAACGAACATGGCTATTGTTAGCACTCACAGCTGTCAAGCTAGCCTGTTATTAGTGAAAATTTCGTCAAAAACTGACTGCTGCAGTAACTTGACCGATTTATGTCTAACGTTGGTTAATAGCTAACGTTATGTGTCTAGTTAGCTCTAGCAAGATATATACCTGTGGCGATTTTATCTTATTCCATCTGTGACACACTGACACAATGCTTTTGGCCTACAACTCATAACTTCTTATCAATTATGTTGTTTTGTAGAGTTTCGATGAGAGCATTATCGGTGCGTCTGATGAAGAGGACGCGTCTGTGGTCGGACATAACAAACGCGTGTTACTGAGGGTTTGATAGACAGCTCGCTCATTCCATTCATTTGACTTGGTTGTTCGTTTGATTGGATGTCGTTGTTTTAGCGCCTGCCCCTTACAGCAACGACGGCTTTTTTTCATTTCAAGTCAAACGTCTTATTCTTTTTGAGTACTATCGATAACTGTTGACATATAATAAGAAATTTAAAATTTTGCCAAAAATCGGCAGCCACCGACAGCTCCTATAAGAAGTTCTTACTTACAAACTGACATGCAAAATTCTCCTTCAACTTCCTGATCATCAATTTAGTTTACATCTTAAACTCGTAAGAATCAAAATCTGACTTATGCTATGCCACCTTAGCTCACTCTCAATTCATGAAAACGTTTGCACTTTAAAAAGCGGCGTTGGTATGTTTCTTTTTATGCCACAACAAAACATCAAGATGTATATATATAAACCATGAACTGACCCATTTTACTTCAGTCAGCAGTGATTTGCCTACCAGAGAGGATAAGGCAGAATATCCCCTCTGGTGGACCAACCACAGAGACGCATCAACGATAGGCCACTAGTGGACAGTGGAAATCTGAGATTGACATTTTAAGTCACAACTTTCTGTTGAAACTTAAACATTACTTTAATACAAAAATTATTTTCGCTTCATCAATTAGTATATTTTACATCATATAACACACTACTAAATACTTTCTCTAAAAAAAAAGTTTTTGTATTTTTTTACCATTTAATTAGACTGCGACAGTGAAGAGGCAGACAGGAAAAGAAAGAGTGAGAGAGAGGGATGACACGCAAAAAAGATCGCCAGCTGGAATTGAGCCCGCGGTGGTTGCGACCATGTGGCATGCACTGTAACCTTTTGGCTACAGAGGCCCCCCATATTACTAAATATTTAAACGACTAATCGGTTAACCCCACCCATCCCAGCATAGAGCCTCGATGGTCTGAGGTTTGCTGGCCAGCTTACCCTTTCCACATATATCTGTTGTCCATGGAGGTCTGTGCGATTCAGGTGGGAGATACACCGCCCTACCTCGGCGCTGGAGGACATTGTCACCAAGCCGTAACACTTTGAACCAGGACTGCGTGCATTTGTCACCACCTTTGCACTGAAAACCTTGTGGCAAGCAAAAAAGAGCTTCATGCAAATAGTCTAGAACATGACCTCTCTGTAAATAAAATTACCGGAACGAAAGAAGAGACTTTCTATTGCGTTGCAAAATCCTAAAGGACTCCTTCTGAGCCCCTTTTTCCTTAGAATGGCATATGATAAGCATACAACCTGGAGCAAAAATTAAAACTGCAAATCTAAGATTACTACTGCTGCACGAGGTAATATTATTCCTGTTTTCAGTTTGCCTTCATGATCTGGTAGCCCATATACTTTAGATTAAATTCTTGGGCTCTAAGGCTACCAAGGCTCAAGTGTCTTTACCCAGGGTATCTCATTAGTGGTTGTAGGAAAATTAAGTTTGACAATAGGCAATTTACCTCATTAAAAAAAGCTTGACTAAGTATAGCGTGGTAGATGGGGAAAAAAAAAAGTCAATGAAAGGATCTGTTCTCTTGTGAAGGTGAATCAGAAACTGTTGCTAAAAAAAAAAATTGTTAATTTGAATTAAGTGTACTCTAACGTCAAAATACAAACAGGTTGTCAGCCTCAGGCGCCAACAAATAGAAATGCAAAGACCTTTTTTTTTTCCATTTACCTTTCCATATTTGCCGAAGAGGTTCTTTAGATCAGCTGCCTTAGTGTTGGATGACAGGCCGCTCACCCATATGTTACGAGAAGAGCTGCTGGTGCTGCTATTGCTGATACCTCCTTAGGATGAGGTTTCAAAAAGTCAAATTCAGAAATATTGGCTAGTGTCAAAACAGAAAATACCCCCCCCCCCCAATTGCTCTCAGGAGCTTTTAGTCTGGTGTTCCTTACCCTTTTCATCTTTTGCGGCTTTACCATCTCGATCTCTTGAGGAGCTACAAACAAATGTTGCAACAATAAACAGAGAAGAAATGAGTGCAAGTAAATGAAGACCCTGTCAGAAACCGATGAAGACGAACATGGACCCAAACACATTCAGCACCTTTCAAACAACCAAAAAAGTAATAAAAAAAGAAAGAAAGAAAATCCCATCGGTAAGGCGTGGATTTGGAAAAATCTCTCAAAGGCTTCGTTCATTGCTTTTCCGCTGGAGAGATGGGTCAGCTTGTCAGCCAATTTATTCCCTGGACCAATGAAATCTTCAGAAGTGTGATCAACTTCACAGCGAATCATTTCTGATAAAAAACTCTGACATCACACGGTCTACTGCTCTTTTACAATGCCTTGCGTAGAAACTGGAAATGGCATTAAAACTGCTGGAAAGGTGAAAGTAACAGGTGTTTTTCGTCTCCTGGATTATGCAACAATTTAACCAACTTCAGAAAAATAAAATTATAGTAAATGGCAGGATTAGGTAGCTCAGTGAACATTTTCCTTTAGGAACAAAAATTTAAAAAAAAAAATATAAAAATCTTGAGGCTACCCACAATGCTGCGTTCTTAGTGAGCTGGAACTTGGTAGTAGTATCAAAGAACTGACATAGAAAGACAAACCTCTTTGCTTGACCTGATGCCCCAGAGGAAGAGGGGCCTTTCTTCCCACAATCCTTTTCTTTGTCTCCCGTTTCAGCTTTCTTCAAGGCGTCCCGGCTCTCTTTCTTCGAAGGGTCCACCTTGGATCCGTCATCTTTCTTATGGCCCTCCATCTCTTCCTCCTTTGTGTTATCTTTGAGAACCATCTCAGCAGAGGCCTCTGGTTCATCGGTGCCCTTCACGGCCTCTGGATCTGGAAGTTTCACATGTTTACCTGTTTCCAGGAGGTCATCACCATCCACATCAAGTGTGATGGCATCTTCATTGGGGATTGAGACGGATAGGTGATCGTCCTCAGCTTCTTTAGAGGAACTCAGGGCTTCGGCGTCCATCTCGCCCACTTCAGCCTCCACCTCAGGCTCAGCCACCACCTCAGCTTCTGGCTCAGCCTCCATCTCGGGCTCAGGCTCTGAGTCAGCCTCAGCCGCCATCGCAGGTTCCAACTCTGGCTCGGCATCGGCCTCGGCCTCAGCGAGGCCATCCTCACTGGGTGGAGGCTTAGAATTTTCGCGAGTACCATCATCTGTATCAGTTACATCTGAGGGATTTAATGAGGATAAACATGGCAAAAAACAACTTTTAACATTGACATGGTGTATGTTATTTCACCTGAAAAAAAAGAATAGAAAGCAAATAAAGGATTAGTGGTTATCGAGGGCGTAGCAACCACATGAAGACACATAACACACATTCCTCATTGTAAATGGTGGGTGAGGCAGCATTCTTCATTTCAACATATTTGAGTCACATTCCATATCGATGAGGGCACAGTTCCATATGGCTTCTCAAGGGCCCAGAATTTCTTCAGAGGAAACCAAGGGATTAAGTTTGCATGAGGGGGAAATGGCATCAGTTCAGTCAATTTCTTCTGCAAAGAAAATGCATTCCCATTCACAGTGTTCAGCCAGTCAGTGATACGGTACGTCAAGTTAGTCTTTATGAAAATCTTCAGTACATCTTCAGTTCCTTAAGCTCAGTCATCAATTTCTGGTTCAATCAACAGATTTCAGAATTCGGGGGCAAGTAGTGCCATCCTCCATGACATCAACACTTCTGCATCTCCTCCCGTCAACTGGATATAACAATGTCCATCTGGCTTCAACGGTTTGCCCATGCCAAGTCTCTTAGCCATGATCTTTGGTGAGTTCTTCACTGTGCATATCATGCCAATGTTCCATTCATGTAGCAGGCAGCTGACGCACCCTTATGGATGCCCTCTTTAGTCAATCCAGGTCTTTTCTGGAGCTGGACTGTGGCATCTGACGTGAGGCCTTTGCATCTTTAGGAAAACGTTTTGAAGCAGTAGTGTAGGCCTTGAGCTACTTCAGTGATTGTAGTGGTTTAAGGAATATAATAAAGCAGGTCTTCCAAATCCAGCAGGAATGATCAATGACCTTAAAATGTGTCCTTAAGGCCCTATACCAATTTGTGAACCAGATAGCGATGCATCCAGTAGATGCATGCCATGCAATACACTGGGTTTTTTTTCTCTCATTTTAAAAATGCCACCAATAAAATTCTTACACTGAGCCATTTACATTACTCTATCGACAGACATACCTTTTTCTGATTCATCCTCTTCCGTCTCCTGAAAAGAGAAACCGTTCTAATGTAAATATGAGAAAACAATGTGGATTCAAGAGTTGGGACAGCAAGGAAAGTTCAACTTGACCCATGAGAATACCAGCATTCTATGTTTTATCACTGAGATTTAATAGTAGCATCAGGCTAACTCTTAACGCCATCCTACAGAAAACCCATACATGCCATTATTGTGATTAAAAAGTAGGAATCAGAATCTAAAAAAAAAAGCCTTTGCAAAGCAAGGAAACCAGCCAAACGTGTACCTATTCTGCAAGAAAAAGGCTAATGATCCAATCAAACCCAATATACTAATTTGAAGTCTGTGAAAATGTAGAATCTAACCAGAAGTATTGGTCAATGAGTATGTTTAGGTGACCAAAAGTAAAAATTCACCAATCTTTTATCTCATGATTTTTCAAGATTATCTGAAGTCTGTTCTGTCATGATATCTCATAAGTAAAAACTGCATTAACTGATATTTCTTACCACTAGATGTCAGACAGCAGTGTTACAGTATTACAAAACACATACTGACAACTAAGCCACTCACCCCTCACTTCCTGTCTAAACAGTGGCCGAAGTGTAAGAACATTTTTTCAACTGGATATCTGTAGAGGACTCAAAATTGACAGTGGTGTTGCTCTATTTCCTAATGACTTAAGTACGTAACAGTTTGCTAACATGTTAGCCTAAGATCTTGCCAACTTCATACATTTTTTTGTTATGCTATCGTCCTCTACTCTCTGTGATTGAAGATGCTTATATTCTCAATTATTCATACTGCACAGAACTGTTTATGCAGACTGTCAGTTTAAACCAATTCAAATCACCTCTGAATCAAAGGTAATTTGTGTAGACCAACTTCCAGTCTCTGGGTAACCAGTTTCTTTGACAGCAATCGTAAGTTCGTGTAAAACAAATAAATACTTTAACATAACGTTTGTTAGGTGAATTAGTGATACTGGCTCTCCTCGATGCAGCATCTGGTGCTGCACTTGATAACACCACCGCAGGTTAAATATTTTGCTTTTGAACAAAGCAATTCCAGCAAATCAGACAATTTCATCACTTGACAAATTTGTTAAAAGTAAGCAATGACAACCCTACTAATATCCAACTAAATAAAATGAAAGCATATGCTGCATTTATGCCTGTTGACACCTATCAGCTCATTCTATCACTCATTCTCAGATCACAAGCAAAAATTAAAAATCACACCAAACCCATTTTCGAGCTGGATATAAACATTTTATAAAAATCAAATAAAAGAATCAATCTATATTCACCTTGGAGAAAGAGTCTTCTTCCACCATACTCATATTATCAGTGTCAGTATCCGTTTTCCTTCCTTAAAGGAAAAATGGTCAAATTTATTTAAAAGAAAAAGAAAAATATTTCTCACGCCAACCATCTTCACAACCATTTCATCATCATGAAAAATTACCTTTGGTTTTCTTCTTATTTGGTGGTTCTAGTGAAAGCTGTATTTCAATGTTTTCTGGGTCACCACCTTCATCTTCAATAGCCTAAGGTAAAGAGCACATTTAGTTAGCCTTGCTGAAAGTGAATAACAATTTAAAGTGTAACTTCTCCCCAGGTCTGAGCCTAACTCCACCCACTGCATAATTTTGAAAAATGCTAAAAAGTGGGCATGAGGCCGAGATGGGGGACAGGGAGGACTTGGACGTGTGAGGCAGGAGCATGGGGGCAGGAGTAGCTGGGGAGGACCACATGAAGAGCCTGCCACGACTCGCCATCCCACACTGTCGTACCCAGTCCTCTCCCACCAGCCCGCCCTCTGGCACTGCATCGGAGACCATCTCGCAAAGACACCCCGATCACCGTGGTGTGAATGCACTGCAGACGGAAAGGGGCCTCGCGACACGGGCCGCGGCTTTCTGGCAGTGAATATACGCGGGTGACTGCTCCCCTAGCTGCGGAGCAAGTCCAGCCTGACCGATCCAGTTGTCCAGTGGTGCCTCTACAGCCATCAAAAGCACAAGTTGTGCCAAAACTGAAAAGGATGAAATAATATAACTATAACTGTAAATTGAGAGAAATTCAAAAGGTAGGTAGAAAATGTAATGCAGGCACAAGGTTAGGGAATAAACTCCTGTGAATGATGCATATATTCCACATATGCATATATTGCATAGCATATATTGGAATTGGATGATGAGCGGGTTTCAGACACACTTGGGGGCTGAGGGAGGTGGGTCGTCCACCTCTGATTAGAGGGCGTTAACACTTTTTTTTTTATTATTATGTAGATACGTCCCGACTGGTCTACTCTACGTCAGCATTGGCCTTGCAAGGTTCAGGGTTGATTTAAAACAGAAGATGGCGTGTTGAGCCATTTTCAACCCATGAAATGCCCATTATTATACACTTGTTAAGAAATGTCAATATTAACACCTGCATTGATGTTTCATCAACGTAAAAGAGGAAGGTGCACACAGGTGACTATATCATATGCAGGGGGATTGATGTTTCATCACCGCAGTCATTCAATTAGAGCTCAAAAAACAACATTTAAATGATTAGTACCTCTTTAATCTTTTCTGTATGAATGTACGTCCAGAAAGGTGACATCAATCTTCATTACCTGATCCAAACTGCTTGTCTTGTTTTCAACAGTCTGACCAGAAAATATATGCTAGCTTATCCACCTACTGACAGATTCATTAAATTGTACCTTGGAGGGGACCCTTCCTTGATACTGAGGCTGAAATTGCAGGAAGAACCAATCTCAAATAAAATAGTCAGCATATTGCTTGATCATCTCAACTCAGGTCCACTTCAAACAGGTCAAAAAATGTTAGCGAGCAACATTCAGTGACATGCCAATTGCCAGAATGTTCAGTCCAAGCTAACGTCTGAGCTGGTCCAAACAAGTACAGAGGTAGTTGGGAGATAAGCATCGACTAAATACTTAAAGACAACAAAGTAAAATATGTATACCGCCAACTCTTTGGGAGCTTTGTGTCTCTTTTTGAATCCTGATGTCTATCGTTCAATAATATGGAAAAACAAATCAAAGGAAGCAAGAATGAGCCAATATGAACAGGTAGCCGATACCCAGCATGTTTGCCACTATCTGTAGGAATCACTACCACTCAGAAATCTCTGCTGGCAATTACTTGTCATATTATCCTCCAGTAAAGGAGACATTACACACAGCCACTTTAAGATTCAAAAGGCTTCGAGTTGGTTTCAGTGGACTAACATGTAGACACCATCCAGGTCTGCAATGGGAACATAATTGGTCAACCAGCTTCTTCTAGGAATGAGCAAAAGTTAATTTTTTCCAAGTCGACTAGTCTGGAGGTTGTCTGAGTGAATTATTGACTTGTAGAACTCAAATGAGCCCTATTGGGCGAATTGGGCTGCATTTTTACTGGAACCCCTTGCTTCAGTGGGGATTTATGATTGTAGGCCTATACACAATCACAATAAAGAGATGCACAAATACAAGTTGGCATATTGTTAATCTATGTTTTATTTCAACCATAATGTGACAGGGCAAGCGACATGCCGATAACTAACAAGTGTTTCCCTCAAGAGACTGATGTCTAGCTCCGATTGGCTGCGGTAACATTGCGCTAAGAGCCGCTAGTGGTGCTACAGAGCAGCACTCCAGCAGCATATGCGAGCAAGACTCTGGCCCAATCTAATTTCTTATTTTCTATCCCTACCCCTCTTTTTCAAGTGCCCCTTGCTTTTCGACTTACCCCTCGGAACAGAGCTACAAGGGATAGTGGTTGAAACTTTCCCCTATAAAATGGGATAACCCTTCAAGACCCAGATATATCATCAGTAGTTGTCGATGGCGTGTACTTAAACAGATGCAACGAGTTTGTTGTCGGACATTTTGAATCGCACTATGCCGTCTTCAGCTGTGGTGATTTCACTTGCGTGGTATATAGGCATCCTTTTGTGGTTGTCAGCAGCAAATCAAAGGAATTTAAGAAAGTTAAAATGTCTTCCAATGCCTGGTAATGCTGGTGGATCAGTTTGAGGTATGTAGGATAGACTGCAAACAAGTTTGGTTGTAGTTTGCCAAGCTGCACAACATACTCGCTACCTAGTATAGCGACTTGGGAACCAACATTAATGTTGTATCAACCTGTTTGTAATACACAAGTATTACTTTACTGATTCTGATGGAAAACAAAGGTTAAAGAATACATGGTAATATGAACTGTTATGCATCACCTAAATTTAGAACCACATTGCTCTGTCTTTATGCATACTCAATATCCACTGAAGGAAATCACAGAAAGGTGAATCAGTTCATCTAGACAATGTTTATTGAGGGAACGGTTTCATCACTCATCTAAGTGACCTCTTCAGTCTCAACCGACTACAGGTATCCCCACCCTCATAATCAATAGTGGCATAACGACCGGAAAATATGATTGATTTCATATGCAAATTGCCATCACCATTAACTAGAGTTACAATGGCAATGTGTACTATTCGCAGAGGACTGGCATAGTTGCAATCACAGCGTCAGCTGCCTCATCATCTCCTGCCATAGCACCAACGCCAGGCTCATCTTCATCATCTTCAGTGGCCACTTCCACAGTAGCACAGATTTCCACAAGTTTTGCTTTTGTGGCTTCTCTTTCCCCTGGTGCAAAGAAAGGGAGATGTTTATGGTGAGGGTCCAGGACAGAGGCGATCAGCGCTGGTTTGGCCACCAATTCATCTGTGTCAAACTGTGGTGAACAATATAGCCCAATTAATGTCCCTCTTAATTCATAACAGACTGTCAATGATAGTAACAGGCTAATAGTAACAATACATGCTAGTAATAGTAATATACTTGGGCTAATAATAATTGAATATCTCCTGGGCTATTTTAAAAATACACAGGCATATATTAACCCTATCAGTAAATGAAATAGCTTACCTTCATGCAGTCACTCAAGGGCTGCCGAACCGTCGCCTTGAACTCTGTCACTCTTTGTCCGTCATCCTCAGCTCTCATCAGGTGTGTGTTTAGGAGGACTGAAGGTGATGGGGTAAATGTTGGAAATTGACACCTCCTTTTCTGTGGACATGACGGTGGTCACACATTTTAAAGTCTCCCAACACAGGCGCAATCCCCTCCATTGTCTGCCAGTATTCATCCAGGATCTCAAGCCTTCTGGCTTCTTGCAGCTTTGTTACTGTTCAGTCGGACAGAACAGCTGTGACTGCCCATCGTTGTTCAAGAAGTCTTGCGAACAGGTCGCACACCAAATTCCATCTAGTTTTGCATGACTGGATGAGCTGGTGTTTCGGAAGTTTCATTTGTTCCTTTGGCCTCCAGTGCCTCGCATGCAGGGGTGCTGTGGTTGAAGTGCCTGACAAGCCGCTCGGCTGCAACAATAACTCGATGCACATACACATTAAATCCATCATTTATCCCCAACTGCAGTGTATGCACAACTGAGTCCCAGTTCACCCGTCCGGGAGCGTTAGCAGCAACGATGTGACGTGCATTGCCATAGACACACGCAGACACTTTCCCAGTAAGTCCCCAAGTCTCCACCGCATCAATTAGTTTAGCTGTGAGGTTGTTAGCCATGTGTCTGCCTGGCATTCTCTGTGTTAATAGGACGGCCGATTTAACCTGCCAGTCCTCATCGAAATAGTGGCATGTAACTGTCACGTAGCTCTCCATTGTGAGTGCCCTCCAGCAGTCATTCACAAGAGCCACAAACTTAGTGCTAGCAAGTTGTTTTAAGCGCTTGTTTTTCCTCTGCAAAACGGGCTTCAATTCAACGGGTAATAGTCAGTCTTGATGGGATTTGGTATTCAGGCTCAATATAGCCCAGTAGCTGTTGAAAACCTTCGTCACAGACCACGCTGATGGGCAAAATCTTTCTCCACCACTGAACAGATATCTCCTCAGACCGCCGCACATCTTACCTTCTCCCTGCTAACATGGAGGCCAAAGTCTGTTGTGCCCCATCACCCGACGCTTGTGGATGTTTCCTTTGCAAGTGGTATTGCATTGTACTAGTAGTAATGCTATATTTCAGTACTGCATTGCATATTTTACAAATAACCTCGTCGTTTTTTTGGTCGAAATGGTCTTTTTGCTCGCTTCATTTTGCTCAGCCACAGCGAAATACGATTGTAGGCACGTGTGGTTGGTTGCATGTGTCAACATGCCCCCATGAGTTGATTGATATGTATAGCCTATTTTTCGTTTCCTATGCAGCAAACTTTTCTTAATTACTTTTTTTTATATATATATATATATTTTTAGCTGTTTAACTGACAGTATTAATCGGTCAAATTCTTATTATCGGTTAGTGGTTAAAAGGCAGGATAAGCGGTTTGTATAATGGATGGATGGATGGTTAAACGGTCAATTATGAACATCCCAAATGTGTATATACTGTTTCTTTTTATATACGGTTTTTATTGCCTTATATTGTGTTTTATTATGTCTTTAACAAGTACAAAAGCAACAACTAAGCTAGATTCTTTGTATGTGCAAAAATACTTTGCCAATAAAAGAATTCTGATTCATGCTTGGTGTGTGTGTGTGTGTGTGTGTGTGTGTGTGTGTGTGTGTTAGGGGTGTAACAGCACACAAAAATCACGGTTCAGTACATACCTTGGTTTGGAAGTCACGGTTTGGTATGTTTTCGGTACAGCAAGGAAAAAAAAACAACATAAAATGGCTTCTTTTGTCATTAAACAGCGATTTACGGAAAAAAAATAAGGTATGGATCTTTTTCTTCAATAAAAAGTCTGTCAATAATGCTGCAACCTACTAATAAAAAACTAAAACTTAAATGTTAATAAAAATAAATCTGCTACCATCCATCCATCCAGCCATTATCCAAACCGCTTTTCCTGCTTTGAGTCATGGGGATGCTGGAGCCTATCCCAGCAGTCACTGGGCTGCAGGCGGGGAGACACCCTGGGCAGGCCGCCAGGCCATCACAGGGCGCCACACACACATACACACACACACACACACACCTGACCTACATGTCTTTGGACTGTGGGAGGAAACCGGAGCACCTGGAGGAAACCCATGTAGACACGGGAGAATGTGCAAACTCCACACAGAGGACAACCCAGGACGACCCCCAAGGTTGGACTACCCCTGGGCTCAAACACACTGAATATTTCAATATCAATAATGTGACAATATTATGGGGATGACTGTTGATGCATTAATAAGATATTTACACATAAGGTCATTTATAGAAATGATCGTTAGTAATGTGGACATGATGACCCAAAAAAAAAAAAAAAAAAAAAAAAAAACAACAACAAAAAAACCTAACATAAACATCCATTAGGTTTATACGGGTGAGGATATCTGCAGTCAGTTTAGACTGAAGAGGTCACTTAGATGAGCAATGAAACGTTATCTGTCAATAAATGTTGTATCCACATGAACTGCTTTCTTCCGTTATGGTGCAGCATTTAGAAACTAAACTGTACTTGTGTTCACAAAAGCAGCTTCACATTAGGACTGTGCAAAAAAAACTCAAATAAATAAACAAGCGGCGGCACGGTGGCACAGTGGTTAGCGCAGTCGCCTCACAGCAAGAAAGTCCTGGGTTTGAGCCCTGGGGTATTCCAACCTCGGGGGTCGTCCTCTGTGTGGAGTTTGCATGTTCTCCCCGTGTCTGTGTGGGTTTCCACCAGGGGCGCCAGTTTCGTCCCGCAGTCCAAAGACATGTAGGTCAGGTCAACTGGCCATACTAAATTGTCCCTAGGAATGAATGAGTGTGTGTGTGTGTGTGTGTGTGTGTGTGTGTGTTGGCCTGGCGGCCTGTCCAGGGTGTCTCCCTGCCGGCTGCCCAATGACTGCTGGGATAGGCTCCAGCATCAGTGACCCTGAGAGCAGGATAAGCGGCTCGGATAATGGACGGATGGAAATAAACAAGCACGAAACCGTCCAGACCCACGGCGCATATGATGTGAGTTGCAAGCCGTCCTACTAAACATCCCCGTCAAGTCGTCCACGAGTGACCGACCACAATTTGCGACGCATAGCCCACAGCGGCAGTTGCGTGGTGCCGTAGGGAGAAAAAAAAAACGCTATTCTAAAATTAATATCCATCAAGGTGCAGCATTTAGAAAATTAACTTTGAATACTTTCCTGCTCTTCAGCATTTCATTCTCTTATTGACACATCAACCTTTCACCTCAAGCTACCATTTTTTTTGTGAGACCCCCCCCTCCCCCAACGTTTTAGTAATTTCATTCAGCTCCTCTTATTAACGGTTTGCATTGAAGTAGCTCAGCGGAAGAACATCTGGAACAGCTGGGGTTTGAGAAAGTGGACGGTGTGACGTTTAAATATCAGTTTGTTTTTGTCTCGTTAGGAGGTGCATGGTTTTAACATCAGCTGGCCAGGCTGCTGGTGGCAGTACAGTGCTGCAGTCCGGAAGACGAGGCTTTCCCACCTGCACCTAGAAAAACTTAGCCGGAAGGAAGGTTTAGAAAACGAGCTGTCCCGGATGTTCCAGCAGTGTATTATCTGCGTTTGCCGCGACTACGAGGCTGCGCCGCGCCGCATCACCGGAAATCTGCCCGTGGCGCGCGCGCATGCTTAGTGGGTCGGCGACACGGGAGTTTTAAATTAAATCTCACACACACACACGCACACACAGACACACACACAGACACGCACACACACAAAAGTTCCACACGTGCAGTGGTTAAAACAACGCTGCAAAGACCCATAACGAACATTCGCAGTACGACTGTGTGCTGATACACCCCTGGCATGTGTGTGTGTGTGTGTGTGCGTGTGTGAACTTTTGAGTTCAAAACCTTCGTAACACGGTCTGCAAACGCACTGCATTTCAACAATATGCTCATTAAATCCTTCTTCTTTCAACCCGCGAACGCAACCAGTAAGATGCGCCCACGTTCAGCCCCGCTCGGTGCACACCAGCAAGTAACGCTCGACGCAACGCAACATCCATCACGTGTGCGCACCATCGCCGCCCGCCTGCCGAGCGGCGGCGGCTATTGACGCACGGTCACGCTGTGCCGCTGCTGTACCGCAGCGGGGATCAATAAAGCCTCCTCCATCTTCCTCCATCTTTCTCCCGTCTCCTCCATCTTCCTCCCGTCTCCTCCATCTTCCTCCCGTCTCCTCCATCTTCCCCCCCGCCTCTCGTTCTAAAGCCAAGGCTGGGATACGTCCCAAGCCCTGTCGTCAGGTAAGCCTTGGCGCCATGTTTCTTCCCCATTCAGCCGAACCAGGGCCACATGGATGGCCGGTTCACATTAATCGTCTTTAGTCACAAAAACACGGGGCTATAAGCATCTCTAGCTTGCCTCAGCTCGGAAATATCCGGGATTTATTTCACGCAGGAGAGGACGGGACCGCTTTATTGTGACGTGTGCGTGCGCGCGCGCGCGTGCGTCCGTATTTATATGTGTGTATAGACTGCGGCCATCCTCACGGTGCGAATGACCCCGCTTTGGAAAAACGTACTTGGAAAATTTTTAGGAAACTATAATAACCACAAGGCAACGACGCCTCATGAGTAGTCCGCAGGCCCGGGGTGGTTAAGGAACCTGTTTTTAAGAGATTTTTTTTTTGTGGCTCGTCTGCAGCAAATAGCCCAAGCCCAAGCCTCGTTAACGTCGGGGTTTACCGTTGCGTCGCCCGCAACGATCCCCTTAAAACACAAAACACGGCGCTCACAGCTTGACGTACCTGTTTGAGTCGGGCGATGAGAACACTTTTCACGCCGGACGCGTCCAAGTTCCGTTGTTTCAGCTGAGATTTAAGATCTATAACGCGCAAATCTGCTATTTTTTTAGCCTCCGTGGAAATGGCCACCGACGCCATTTTCTCTCGCAGTAACTTGTGGGCGTGCGCAAAATGCTTCTTTTTCCGTCTCTTTCTTCCTCCTTCTTGAGTCTGTAGCGGTTGGCAAATATCACTTTATGTGCTCGTTACCGCCATCTACTGGAAAGGAGTGTGGCGCAGCAGCTTGGCCCATATTCTCCGTTGTGGCGGAGTTTCGCATGACTTACATTATCAAAGGCCTTGCTGTAGTCTGTGGAAACTATGTACCCCTCTTTTTCACTGTATTCATTAATCTTCTCAATGAGGACTTTTAATACGCCTAGCAGATCAGCTGTTCCTCTTCCGGCTCGGAAACCAGCTTGTTCTTCCACAATTTCAGTCTCTATTTTGCTCTTCAGTCTGTTACTAGATAAATAGTCTGTGTCGCACTAACCAGAGTCAGCATTTTTTTTTTGCACATGCGAAATATACAGGTGTTATTGTCCAGTTTCAGAATATTATTGCAACCTTAGAGTTTGCAATAAATGAGAGAGAGAGAGAGAGAGAGAGAGAGAGAGAGAGAGAGAGAGAGAGAGAGAGAGAGAGAGAGAGAGAGATGTTGGATGAATGAATGAATTGTAGAGGAGCTCAAGCAGGAGTCGTGACAACTTTCTCTTTCGGCTACACAACGTGCACCATTTATTCCTTCCACCATTACATTATGTAGCCCCATAACCACTACAGAATGATGATTTTTTTCGAAGATGCAAATAAGAAGCCAATAACCGGAAGTGATCAACAAATCCACACATCAAACCCTTTCATCACCAGCTTATTTATTACACGTTCGAAAAGGAGTAGGAGGAAGTATACATTTATTTTTTTTCCTACCCCTGCTCACCTAATCTTTTTTTTCCTCCTTTCTCCCCAAGTTTACTTGGCCAATTACCCCACTCTTCATGTCCTCTACTCTTAAATTAATCCAGCTACTATACATTCAAGCTCAATTCCCACTGTACTGTATAGTTCAAATTCAACGCAAGTTGTGCTGCACAATACAAACTCAACTACTGTGAACAATAACAGAAATAAACATAGCAAAAACACATGAGACAAAGAAGAAAAAGAAAAATACATCCTAATGTCATGTCTTGATGCATGCTCAATAATCCAGGTAAGAAAATCAAAGAATGTTGAATCAGTACATCTGGACACGTTTATTGACAGAAACGTTTCATCACTCATCTAAGTGACCTCTTCAGTCTACACTGGCTACCCACAGTTCAATACATTATATTACATTACATTACATTATGGTCTGTCTGTGAATGTTCTCATTCATCCAGGTCATGGTTATCCAAAGGAATTGAATGGAGTGCAACTATATACCAAGTCCAGTTGCACTCGATTCAATTCCTTTGGATACATTACAGTCATTTAGCCGACGCTTTTATCCAAAGCGACTTGGTCAGGCGGGGTTGTAGGGCTTGACCATGGCCTGGAGATAGGAAGGAGCTGTTCCTTTCACTGCCCTGTAGACTAGCACCAGAGTCTTAAACTGGATGCAAGCAACTACTGGGAGCCAGTGTAGGGACATGAGAAGGGGAGTTGTGTGGGAGAACTTAGGGCGGTTGAACGCCAGATGAGCTGCAGCTTTCTGAACAAGCTCCAGAGGTTTGATGGCCGACGCCGGGGCGCCAGCAAGGAGGGAGTTTCCGTAGTCCAGCCGGGAGATGACCAGAGCCTGAATGAGCACCTGTGCCATCTCGTTGGTGAGGAATGGGCGAATCCTCCTGATGTTATAGAGGACAAATCTGCAGGAGCGAGCAACCGATGCAACGTTTGCAGCAAATGACAGTTGATCATCCAGGATCACACCCAGATTCCTCGCAGTCCGAGTTAGCGTCACCACAGTGTTCTCGATGGTGATGGCCAGGTTTCAGTGCGGGCAACCTTGCCCCGGGAGGAACATCAGCTCTGTCTTGTCCAGACTGAGCTTCGGTTGGTGTGTCACCACCACTCCGAGATGTCAGTCAAGCACGCAGCAATGCATGTCTCTACTTGTGTGTCAGAGGGAGGATAGGACAAGATCAGCTGGGTGTCATCAGCATAACAATGGTAAGAGAAGTCATGTGAGCGAATAACAGAACCCAGGGTTGTCGTGTACAGGGAGAAAAGCAGAGGACCCAGAACCGGACCCTGTGGAACGCCTGTAGTCAGTCTGCGAGGCTCCGACACAGATCCCCTCCATGTCACCTGGTAGGAACAACCTGTCAGGTAGGATGCAAACATTGAGAGTGCAGAGCCTGTAACACCCAGCCCCTCGAGGGTAGTGAGGAGGATCTGGTGGTTCACTGTGTTGAACGCAGCTGACAGGTCCAGGAGTATCAGGACAGAGGAGAGAGAGTTTGCGCTTGCAGAGTGCAGCAATTCTGTCACTGCAAGGAGGGCCATCTCTGTCGAGTGACCCACGTTGAACCCAGACTGGTTGGGGTCCAGGAGGTTGTTCTGGTGGAGGTACAAAGAAAGTTGGTTAACGACAGCTCGTTCAAAAGTTTTGGATAGAACGGGTAGAAGGGAAACCGGTCTGTAGTTTCTGACGTCAGAGAGGTTAAGTGATGGTTTCTTGAGAAGGGGAGTGACTCTAGCAGTCTTGAAGGCAGATGGAAAGCATCCTGCCTGGAGGGAGGTGTTGATGAGGTGGGTTAGAAAGGGAAGGGGTTCAGGTGCTATAGACTGAAGAAGAGGGGAGGGGACCGGGTCAAGGGAGCATGTGGTGGGGCAACTGGATGTGATGAGGTTGAGGACCTCGTCGGGGGAGAGGGGACCGAGGTGGGATAGGGTGGGACGTGGAGAGGTGAAGGAGGGTGCAGAGGGTGGTATAGTGCAAGCAGCACTAACTGGGTGGTGAGAAAAGGAGGATCTGATGTCATTTACCTTCTTGTCAAAGAAGTTAGCGAAGTCATCAGGGAGAAGGAAGGAAATAGGAGGAGGAGGTGGGGGTTGAAGAAGTCTAGAGAAGGTTTCAAAGAGTTTCTTAGGATTAGAGGCAGAGGATAGGATTTTAGAGCGATAGATGGCAGCCTTAGCAGCAGAAAGGGAGGATGAGAAAGTGGAAAGAAGAGACTGGAAGTTGAGAAGGTCCTCTGGGAGTTTGCCTTTTCTCCATTTGCGCTCTGCCACTCTCAGGCTCTGTCTGTCAGTACGTACTGAGTCGGTCAGCCAAGGGGCAGGTGGAGTTGGGCGTGCATGCCTGGAGGTGAGGGGACAGAGGTTGTCCAGAGAAGAGGAGAGGGTAGAGAGAAGAAGATCAGTAGCAGTGTCAGGGGATAGGAGAGAGAAAGATTCAGGTGTAGGGAGGATAGAGATAACAGAAGAAGAAAGGTCAGTGGCGGAGAGAGAGCGGAGGTTTTCTACGGGTGGAAACCATGTGGGTAGGGGAAGGGACTGAAGGGGGTGAAGAGAGGGAGAGAGAGTAGGACATGAAATAGTGGTCAGAGAGCTGGAGGGGAGTAACAGAGAGATTGGAAATAGGACAGTGTCTAGTAAAGATAAGGTCCAGCTGGTTGCCGGCCTTGTGGGTAGGAGGAGAGGGTGAGAGGTGAAGGTCAAAGGAGGAGAGGAAAGTTAGAAGAGGATCTAGCTTGTTAGTGTGGATGCTGAAGTCACTGAGAAGGATAAGTGCAGAGTCATCAACAGAGAAGTGCGAGACAAGTGTATCAAGCTCCTCCAGAACCTCATCAAGGGGGTCTGGTTGGCGGTACACAACCACAATGGTGAGTTTGACTGGATAAGAGACAGTAACAGCATGAAATTCAAAAGAGGGCGGAGAAAATTGTGGAATGGAAACAAGAGCGTATTTCCATTTCAGGGAGATCAGCAGGCCAGTACCACCACCCCGCCTCCCAGCTCTGGGAGTGTGAGAAAAAGAGTACACATCAGACAGAGCTGCGGGTGTGGTAGTGTTTTCTGGCATGATCCAGGTCTCAGTTAGAGCAAGAAAGTTGAGGGAGAGCAAGGATGCGTAGCCTGAGATATACTCAGCTTTCGGCACCGCAGACTGGCAATTCCAGAGTCCTCCCGTCACCAATGTATTTCGCAGAACAAGGAAGCCTTCTATGTCATATTGGTTTAGATATCTCCACTATTCTTACAAGAGGGTTTATGTAGTCCACAACTGTGTGATACCTGGTATTTAGCTATTTGTTATTTTATGCAATTCCTGAGTCCCTTGCCTGTTTGAATGTGAGAGTCTGCGAGTCTCTTTCCTTTTTTCTGTTGATGTGTGTTGCTTTGGCTCAATCATAATGTTTAATGTTTTTTGCATGAAAAATCAATAAACAAAAAATATTTAATCCTCCTTCAAGTGCACTGTCTTTCATATGAGCTAACATGCTGTAAAAGATATCATCTTTCCCTGCCTTTTTTCACTTATGTAACATAGCTATAATTCAGTCGTTCCTGTCCATGGCTGATGCAGAGACTCTATAATACATGCATTTGTTTCATCCAGGCTTGATTACTGTAATGTTCTGTTTTCAGGTCTGCCACATGCTAGTACTAAGTGTTAACGGGGGCTGCAAGGCTGAACCCAATATGCCGACACAGACAGACTAACCGGACGCAGAGGCTGGGTAGAGCAGACAGGACTATGGGAAAGACGGAGAGCCAGGTCTAGAGGATGTGACAGGCACTGTCTCAACATAAAGGCTAGCAGGATAGACTGCACTGACAAGGTGGATGTGGCAAGGCTGGGTATATAAGGAGTAGGGTTGATTGCCATAGATGAGATGCAGGTGATGAACCTCTGCTCTGACTGCCGCACACCTGCCTCTAATCCTGAAGACTTCTCACACCGCTTCCGATGGTGGCACGAATTCACGTTCGCAGCAGCCTCACCCAGTACCGGTGTGGGAAGATGGCGGTGGGAATTCACATTTGTGGCGGCCTCACCCAGTACCGTCCATACAGTGTCCACATCTAAGTTTTTGTCTTGTTTGTTGGCTGGGAGAGCTGGCGCTGGATCGGCTGCGAGAGCTTGGTCTGCTCCACTGTGGGCCCAGGGACCGCGTTTTTGCCCGGAACTGCAACTGAGGAGGTAACACCGAGGGCAGTCTGACAGGACATGGAAGCGGGGCAGGCTAAGCTAACTGCTAGCCCATGCAGACCGGCAGTTCCTATAACACCGAGGGTGGTCTGGTGGCAGCCTCACTTGGCGTTGACTGTGGTGTTTTTGATGTCATCATGTGGAGTGCGGGAAGGTGTGTCAAGGGTGCCTGGCTGGGGCAGCTGGAGTTGAATCAGCTGGGAGGGCTTGGTCTGCTTCGTCTGGTTGCCACAGGGACCACGGCCCTGCTTGGAGCAGCACCTGAGGAGGAAACACGGAGGACGGTCTGACAGGGCGCGTAATCAGGGCAGGCTAGGCTAACTGCTAGCCCATGCAGACCGGCGGTTCTGACAGTCATCCTGGCTAGTGTTTGTTCCCTTGGACAGTGATTTTTTGTTTGTTTGAATATATGTGTTAGTTTGGATATGTGTGTTCTTGTAGTTCTTGAATGCGTTTTTGTCTTTGTGTTGTACTGCTGTGGGCTGGGGGAAACGGCATTTCGTTTCACTTTATGTGCGCAAGTACATGAGGCGAAATGACCAATAAAGTGTTCCTGATTCCTGCAGTGTTCCTGACATACACACACAAACAAGAGAGAGAAACTGGGGCAGGGGGAATGGCCAAGATAAGGGGGGACAATTAGGGAGACCGGGACGAAGAGGGTGAGTCCTGGGAGGGCGCGGGGGTGGCCGTGACAAAAAGTCTTCAGATGGTTCGGAATGCTGCTGCTAGAATCCTAACTAAATCTAGGAAATGTGACCATTTTACACCAATTCCTGCCTCCCTTCATTGGCTTCCTGTCCATGTTAGATCAGAATACAAGGTGCTTCTGTTGACTCATAAAATCCTAAATGGATTTGCCCCATCTCCCCTGTCTGATCTCCTTAAACCTTACATGCCATCTCGAGCTCTTCACTCTCAGAATACAGGGCTCCTGTGTGACCCAAAGTTAAAAGAAGTCAGCTGGTGGCAGCAGGGCCTCTTCCTATCAGGCCCCGTTCTTGTGGAATAACCTGCCTGCTGCCATCAGACAACCAGAGTCTGTTGAGTCCTTTAAACCAAACTTAAAACTCATCTTTTCTCCTCAGCCTACAATTAGTTGCCTTTTAGTTGAGTGCTGCACCGCCTGTACTGCATGGTGGGTCGGTTTCTGTCTCAATGGATCTACCAGGCACTGCTCTGCCCACCAGATTATAGAGTATAGATTATGGACTATTGCAAACTGTTCTCTTCTCTCACATGTCTTTTCTCTCTCTCTCTGAGTGATGTCTTCCCCTTTCTCTTCTTGTGTGTGTGTGTGAATGGTGAGATGTGATGTGATGTGTGATGTGAGTGTGCACGTGTAGTCTGTCCTCCTCCCAGGTCTCCATGGTGATGGTGGTCATGTGGCTCAGGTCCTAGGCTGTTCCGGTGGCATCTGGACACTGCTTGGCACCCTCCTCATCATATTCTTCATATATCTTATAATGCCATTATAATTCTGTTATCCTCTTTCAGGTTTATACTCTGTAAATTGTGTTTTATTCTGTAAACACAACATCCATTGCACATCTGTCCACCTTGGGAGAGCGATCCCTCCTCTGTTGCTCTCCCTGAGGTTTCCTCTTATTTTGTTCTCCCTTGTTAAAAGGGTTTTTGTTTTTTAGGGCGTTGTTCCTTATCCAATGCGAGGGTCTAAGGACAGGATGTTGTGTTGCTGTAAAGCCCCCTGAGGCAAATTTGTAAATTTGTGATATTGGGCGATACAAATAAAACTGATTTGACCCATGGAAAAGGATGGTAATGCCTCTGGTTTTGGACGTGAAAGGTGACTGATAGACCTGTGAAATCCAATCGGCTCTGTGCATAACTGTAGTCCACCGACTTCCGGTTTCCACTGCAGTAGTCATACCAGTTTCCTGTGTGTTGGCGAGTGCTATTGACGATGGCATATTTTTCACGATGCCTGCAAGATGGATAAATGTCAACGACATGCACAGAACCGTCGACAAACTTTCCCCTGCACCTACCAGCAAACGGGTGAACAGTGTCAACTTGTACATATCAAGTCACATCTGTCCGTCCATCGGCTCAGCCTCGTAATTGTGGACATTTAAAATTGATCAAATGCTGGGTATACTGGGAGAAGGATGCTGAATATGGAGCTGCCAGGGAAGAGGAGAAGAGGAAGGCCAGGGTGAGGTTTATGGAGGTGGTGAGGGAGGACATGCAGGTGGCTGGTGTGACAGAGGAAGATGCAGAGAACAGGAAGAGATGGAAACGGATGATCCCCTAACGGGAGCAGCCGACAGTAGTAGTAGTAGTAGTGGTGGTGGTAGTAGTAGACATGCACCTAATGTAACACGTTACCCAATTAAATATAGGGGGCATATATATATACCTCACTATATACATACTTCACCGACCTGCTGCATTACCATACTCCTTCCCAAAGCCTTCACCCCTCCGATGCCAACCTCCTGTCTCCACCACACAGGACCAAGCACCGGACCTGGGGTGACAGAGCCTTCTCCATAGCTGCCCCCTCCCTCTGGAATGCCCCAAACCCATCAGAGACTGCACCGACCTGTCCATGTTTAAATCACTGACTAAAACTCACCTCTTCAGAAATGCTTTTGACGTGTTTGTTGTAACCCCCCTCGAAGGCCCTGTGCAGTGTGCCCCTGAAAACAAACAGCATTTGAAGTTTAGTGAGGAAATGACTTTTTTTTTTGTTAGAAACTTGATGTCAGATGATATCAGAGTATGCCGAATTAAGCACTAGGCACACAAAACATTCTTAACTGAACTGCAGACTACAAAAAGTATGACTTTTTTTTTATTTATTTTTTTTACAATGCTCGGTCTGCAGCAATGGAATTTATTTGTAATCATAATTTAACTTATCTATTGAAAATAAAAATTAATTATTCTGCAAAGAGCAGTGCAGTCCAGCTCAGTGATCAGGTTTTTGGGTAAATTACTGGGGGAAATCAATTATTTTACAAGAACAAACAAAACCAGCAGGGGAGCTGTAACTTCCCTGCCTCACTAGAAACCAGGGAAAAGCTTGAAACACAGACATACCCTGACCGCTAGTGGGCAGGCTGGTATTTGAGACCGTGGATTAAAGGACATAAATAAATAAATTTTTATTTTAGTAAAAACAATAATCTACACCGGTTAACCAGAACATTAAAACCACTGACAGGCAAGTGAATACCATTGATCATCTCTTTACAGTGGCACCTGTCGAGGGGCGGGATGTATTGGGCAGCAAGTGAAGAGTCAGTTCTGGAAGTTGATGTGCTGGAAGCAGGAAATATGGGCAAGCGTAAGGATCTGAGCGACCCTGACAAGGGCCAAACTGTGATGGCCAGATGACTGGGTCAGAACATCTCCAACACTGCAGCTCTTGTGTGTGGTGTTCCTGGTATGCAGTGGTCAGTACCTACCAGAAGTGGTCCAAGGAAGGACAACCGGTGAACCGGCGACCGGGTCATGGGCGTCCAAGGCTCACTGATGTATGTGAGGAGTGAAGGTTAGGCTGTTTGGTCCAGTCCCACAGAAGAGCTACTGTAGCTCAAATTGCTGAAAAAGTGAATGCTGGCCATGATGGACAGGTTTCAGAACACACAGTACATCACAGCTTGCTGTGTACGGGGCTGCATAGTCTCGGACCGGTCAGAGTGTCCATGATGACCTCTGCCCACCAACAAAAGCATCTACAATGGGCACGTGAGCATCTGGACTGGACCATGGAGCGATGGAAGAAGGTTGCCTGGTCTGATGAATCACGTTTTCTTTTACAGCACGTGAAGGGCGCGATTTACCTGGGGAGGGGATGGCACCAGGATGCACTATGGGATTTTTATGATTGATTATGATGATTGATTATGATATACTTTATTGATCCCTGTGGGGAAATTATGCTCTGCATTTAACCCATCCTTGCTGTGGAGCTAGGAGCAGTAGGCAGCTGCAGTGCAGCGCCCGGGGACCAACTCCAGTTCGTCTTGCCATGCCCCTTCAGGGACACAGACAAGGGAGTATTAACCTCAGCATGCGTGTCTTTTTAAGAGACACTTTCAATCTGATATTTGATTTTGGAATAAAAAGATCTTCAGAACACGGTGACTGCTGTCATTAAGAGGCCCACGTTTGATTTGGCATATTTGGGCCATATTTGCTATTATACATGTGGGCTACTTCAGGCTCACATCCATTTTGTCCGGGCCAGAAGAAGGCCATCAGTGCCGCATCATTGCCTGAAGTGGCCCACATCCTGATGCTATGTGAGGTGTGATGCTTTCTGCAATGTTCTGCTGGGAAACCTTGGGTCCTGGCATTCAGGTGGCTGTTACTTCCCTGATGGCAGTGGCCTCAGGTGATTTTAATGTTTGGGCTGATCAGTGTACAATACATATAGGACAAACACAGACAAGGGCATCGGAACCGGGAGGGGGGGCAGAGGGGACAAGTCCCCCTCAATGTGGGGGGAAGGCGAAAAAGTCCCCCCCCCAAATAAACAAGACCATCCACTACTAGATATATGCATATATATATATATATAATATTGGGCATATACTCCCTGTATGTGCCAGCATTCATGTCATTCCCATCCCACAATATTTAAAGGTATTAGTTCTTTGGTACTGGCGGCGGCCTTCTAACACGTGACTGCAGAGGTGAATACTCCGCTATTCAGCATCACTCACAGGTTTGCAAGTTTCCTCACAAACAACGCGTACTTAAAAGATAAACACATTGTTATGATGAAACCTGAGGTTGAGAAATATGTATTGAATTAAGTAAATGTGTTTTTTGCTAACTCCTGCCAATGCTGCTCAAGGAGCGGGAAGGCTAACGTTAGCTAGCAGAGACGCTGTGTTAGTCACACAGATAAATTCTACAAGTTATAACGTTAATACGGAAGGGGTTACATTAACCTTACTGTGAATACAACGTTTTATAAGGCATTTACATTCATTTCAGAGTACTGCGTTTGGTGTATGCCATGTGAAAATAAAAATAAAAGTGTACATGGAAAAAAAAACAACAACACTAAGCTGTGTGTAGTGTTTTGTGTCATCACCCTCATCGACCTGGTATAAGAAATGGGGTTTTAGGTGTATGACAGATTAGGAATGGGTCTGAGTTAAGAAAACTGGAGATCGGAGTTAAGAGGGGTACAGGAATACATCACAAGTGAGATAGGTATCTCTCAGACATATTCAGTCATGGACTGCATGCAGGCAACTACACATTGCATGTTCAACCACCAAGGATATTCCGGTTGACTAAAGGGATATCAGTGCGCAGTGTTCACAGTCAAAGTCCTCTTCTCAGTAAAGGAGAACCTTTCCAAAAACGAATAGTATCTTATGATGCATCGCAGACTCCGTGGAGCTGTGGATCATAAAACATGTATGCTTGGTCTAACGCCCTTCAGCAGCACCGGCTAGAGAGGCGTGAGAGGCAGAGTCGGGAGCAGCGTCAGTGTGACCCACTAGTTATTACGTGCCTGAGGGTCATGGAATTGTCCCAGTTTGCCGTGTTCTTTGATAAGATGAGCTTCACCCAGTTCATCCGCATGCCTTTGGATCAGTACGAGGTCTATGTGGATGAGTTTCTCAGCCGGTAGGCCGAACTGCTTGACAGGATAGTGGCGCTGTGTGCCAGCGTCTTCTCGATGCTCGATGACTTCAAGCCACCCGACACCTTCAAGTTGGATGAGCCTGGGCGAAATAGCCTTTCAGTGAGGCCGATGCGTTCAACCTGGGTGCCCGAGAACGACGCTGAGTTCTTTGCTGATAAGGATCCTCCAATGCAGCATGCCGATGCTCTCCACACAGGGAACTCAGACCACACCGCCTTGATCCGATGCAGAGACTTGTTCGATGTGTCGTTGGATGAGAATGCTCAGCTGTTCGATGTCTGCTCCCACCGGGTGGGCGAGTGCGATAGACATGAAAGCTGGGTGGTCCAAAGCCTGGACATGGTGTAGTTTCGACAAAACCGGGGTTTCAGTCACTCTATCCTATTTGATACCCTGCGACTTTTGTACAATAAAGTCAGGTGACTCTGTGCACCCTGAGAGTTTGTGATTTTTCTGTACTCAGAATGATAACCAATACACATTTAGTTTTGACACTTAGTTTATTTCACATACATGTTACACAACAAATCACCAAAGGTCATAACAGTGAGATTGCTTATCATGGTTTCATCAAGTTTATCATCAGTGGTAACCACTTAAACCCTGTGGATTCATCCAGTCTCTCGAGATAGGCACACCGGCAGGCCTGGGATCGCGGTACTGCAGTCTAAACTCGGGGAGCGTTCCCGGGGCTCTGAAATAGCAGCAGTTAAAAAGTTCATTTGGTGTACAGCAACAGTGCTTGTGACACCTTTCATAGTAATCTCCTTTAGTCCACATGACACTCCTACCCATTAGAGATAGAAGTCGCGGACCGTTTCCTGGTAACAGTCTGTGACCCTGTGCGCTTTTGTTGAGATGGAGAGTATCTGCGCTTCGGAGACTAAAGGAGTTCGTAGTACCCCGGCAGAACCTCATGATGATATACAAAGTGGGACTTGTGATACAGTGCATGTTCCCTATAGCTATACAGACATTGAGCACCACGTACTTGACCTCCTCACACTCGACATGCGAGCGGTAATATATGGTGATCCAGGGTATCCAGCAGCCCATGAAGAACATCGCCGTGAGGAAGGGCAGAACTTGAGCCCTTTTCATCTTACCCCCAAACGAATTCCGGTTCACGTGCTTTCTGATACTGTATACTATCATGCCGTTGCAGTAAACGAGAATGGCAATGGGTAAGATGAAACAACCCGCCCATCCCCAGTTATACAGTGAAAACTATATAGCTACGTGGGACAGGTGTTACACACAGCTAAATCTTCCGACCGTGGCTGTTTTATCCAACCACGGCTAAATCCTCCAACCATGGTCAACCGAGGCTCACGAACCCTCGGGAGGGTCCAAGTTCATGTAGGAGAGGCTCACTAGGCAGGATGAGTTTTCGACCTCGATCGAAAAAAAAAACTTCAAGAGTTGAAACTTCACAGGAGAAGTTCACCCTAGCTCATTCACTGACGGAATGAAAAGATTTTAGGTCTGGGAGACTAGAGTGGGAGGAGTTATCCCATTTATCCAACCACGGCTGTTTTATCCAACCACAGCTAAATCATCCGACTGTGGCTGTTTTATTCAACCACGGCTAAATCCTCCAACCATGGTCAATCAAGGCTCACGAACCCTCAGGAGGGTCCAAGTTCATGTAGGAGAGGCTCACTAGGGTCCCAGGCAGGATGAGTTTTCGACCTCGATCGAAAAAAAAACTTCAAGAGTTGAAACTTCACAAGAGAAGTTCACACTAGCTCGGTCGCTGACGGAATGAAAAGATTTTAGGTCTGGGAGACTAGAGTCAGTCAGTCAGTCAGCCTTCCTTCGTCTGGGATGAACTCTGTTTTACATTTACTTTCATCACGGCAGGGCCTCTTCAACCAGTACATTTCATCAAACAGGCTGTCCCACGCAATACCCTCACATCCAAGACGCTGGCCCACTGTGACTTGTATAATTACAGTCTTCAACAGGTCTTTGTAGATGGGTCGTACGATCTGGGAATAAGGTTGTATGATCTCCATCTTCATCTTCTTGGTGCGGCTGTCCATTGTGTGACCCACGGGTACACCAGTCAGCTCATGACCTACTTCCGTTATGTAGTACCGTGTCTTGCAGCCTGCAAGGGATGGGTTCCGTAGATAGTCCGCGATCACCACACTGGGACTGATCATTATCGGACTCTCTCCCTGTAGAATGAGAAGGTTATAAAGAGTTTGGTCATCATGTCAGCTACACTTGACAACAATGTCTAATTCGAGGAAACACAAAGGTTTTTGTTTTTTTAACTGTACCTCGATGTGAAACTTGTTCCATTCTTCACCCCACCACAACCCTTTCTCGAACGCCATCCCAGGCCAATCCATGGCAGCTTCTTTGGTGAAAGAGCATCTCAAAGCACAGGGTTTACCGTGTTGACAGTAGTTGATGGTTCCGTCCATGGTGTTCAAGGGGACATCGCTCACGGTCACGTTCACCAGGGCAGAGACATTGCCGTCTTGACACCGGCACAGTTGATTCCCAGGTCCTTGTACGTTTGTGAATATCAGGTGCTTTTCCCATGGAACACCCCTCTGTCTTCCTTCCAATTCAGTCCAGGTTACCTGCTCAGTTGTTTTCAGAGGGCAGGATACTGCTGATACAGTGTCTCGTTGTAAGGCCACGTGGAGCACTTGTTCTTCTTGTTGTTGTTGACAACAAGCAACTCCTGTTGCTAGCAGCATGAGTAGCAGGAGGGACATTGTAGCTGTTTGACTTGTGTCTCGGTGGTGGTGTTGGGGAACTGTGTCTCTGTTGTGCTGGAGTGTGCGAATATATATAGGGATCCTGGGTCTGAGTCACCAACCTAAAGGTTGGACAAATCTCATGTTGGTTTGGCTCTAAAAGTGGGATCGCAGATAATATCCACAACCCGAAGATGGCAACGCCAAGAAGTACATTCGACGTGATGCTCCGCGAGATTGAAGACTTCATTGGGCGTCTTGAAACAGAACTTTCCCGGGGGAAGAGCATCGACGTTCAGAGAAGAATGTCCTGCGGAGGGAGGGCTGACAGAGCCAGCGCTCCCCGCCCTGCAGGGCCCGGCGCGGTCGGGCGGCTCGGTGGCTCGGAGGCAATGACCGCCGCCGAGAGGTTGCGGCCCACTCTGATTTCATCCCCGACCACATGTCCGCCGGCCGCCGCCGACTCATCGCTGGCCGCCGCCCACCCACTGCCAACAGCCACCATTCCGCCGCCGGCCGCCGCCATTCCATCACCGGTCACCGTCAGCACTTCACTGACCAACGTCACGACAACCCCAGCACCCCCTGCTAAGGCGATGCTGCCACCACCAGTGATCTTCAAGCTCCCACTGTATGCTGGCATCACGGCCCTGGAGCCATACCTAGCTCAAGTAAAACTGGCAGCAAAGCACAACCAACGGCGCACCCAAGACACTGCTGCTCCTGTTGCCCTGGCGCTCGAAGGGAATGCGCTGCAGGTATTGCTCGACCTTACGCCATCAGAACTGCAGGATTACGAGACACTGGCCTCTGTTTTAGAACGACGCTTTGGCCAACGGGTCTCTACTGACAGCATGCTAGACCGACTGGCCCACCGGCGCCGCCAAGAGGGCAAGAGCCTGGGAACCTATGCAGCAGACGTGCGCTTCTTTGCACATCGTGGCTACCCCACCTTTGATCCAGCAGCTCGTGACGAGTTAGCCCTGAGTGCCTTCATCCAGGGGCTCACCCCAGAGAGGTTGAAGGAGCACCTCCGCATCACGGCACCTACACTGCCTACAGCCTTCAAGACTGCATTGGAAGAGGCAGAGAGGGTGGAGGCTGTGATGGCTCCACACAACCAACCAAGACCCTGAGTGCGTCAGGCTGAAGTCCACGCAGATGAGCGGGACGTCGAAAGAGGGGTCGTCTGCCAGGCTTGTCCGTCACCACGCCGAAAGCAACCAGGCCGACGCCAACCACCCTTCAGACCTTGGACGCCTCATGATCCATGCTACTGCTGTGGAGAAGCGGGGCACAGGGCCCGTGACTGCCCTGCCCCTGCACCACGACACCGTAGCACTCCCCAGTCAGAAAACTAGAATGGGGTGGCACCGTGGGGATACTGCCACCCAGCCAACCGACCATATCCCCCATTGAGAACTCTTCCCAGATCGGCAGCGTGGCCACGCACATGGTCTCTATCTTTGTTGCTCCATTGGTGGACACTGCTGCTTGGCCCTTGTGGACACAGGGGCAGCAATGTGGGGCTGGGGGCAGTCTGGTCTCAGGAGGTTGCTGGGGGAGAGAGAGTGGTGGCCTACTACAGTCGTGTCTTGAGCTGCCCTGAACGCAATTACTGCGTTACACGACGTGAGCTCCTGGCGGTGGTTGCGGCTTTCAGTAATTTTCGCCCCTATCTCTATGGCCAGGCCTTTCTCCTGCGGACGGATCATGCGGCCCTGATCTGGCTGCTCAGCTTTAAGGAGCCCGAAGGCCAGGTGGCTAGGTGGATTGAGGAGCTGCAGAGCTACGACTTCGAGACCCAGCACCGAGCTGGGCGCCTGCACAGATGCCTTCTCCCGTCATCCCTGCAAGGACTGCAGACATTATGAGCGCCAAGAGGAGCGAGACAGAGCAATCCTCCAAATGTCCACCACACGGCAGGTCGAGCCAGAGGAGGCGTGGCTGATGGCAATGGACAAGCAGGAGTGGCAAACAGCACAGGATAGTGATCGCACCCTGGCCAGGGTGGGACAGTGGGTCGACGCCAAGGCACGCCCCCACTGGCAAGCTATCTCTGCCATGTCGGTGGAGACCAAGGCCTACTTTTCCCAGTGGGACACCTTGGCCCGGCGTGATGGACTGTTGTACCGGATCTGGCAAGCGCCGGGCTGGGGAAGAAGGACTGGCGCCAACGAGTGCTATGGGAGGCCCATGGCTCGGTGGGGTCAGGTCACTATGGGGTGGCAAAGACGCTGAACAAACTGCGCCAACGGTTCTACTGGGCCAGATGCAGGCATGACACTGAACTTTTTGTGCATTGTTGTGATGATTGCACCGCCAAGAAACGACCAACCAGGCGCTCCCATGCACCTCTACAACAATATCAGGTGGGGGCCCCCGTGGAGCGGGTCGGTGTGGACTTCCTTGGCCCATTTCACACCACAGACAAAGGAAACCGCTACGTCCTTGTGGCCATGGACTACTTTACCAAATGGCCTGAGGTGTATGCGGTCCCAGACCAGAGCACTGCCACTACAGCCGAGCGACTGGTGTTTGAGATGTTTTGTCGGTTCGGTGCGCCCGAAGAAATACACAGCGATCAGGGGTGGAACTTCGAGGCACAGGTGTTCGCTGAGGTGTGTCAACGCATGGGGGTGAAGAAGACCAGGACAACACCCCTCCACCCCCAGAGCGACGGACTGGTGGAGAGGTTCAATCGAACGCTCACAACACAACTCGCTATTGTCACCTCACGGCACCAGCGAGACTGAGACTGTCATCTACTCCTGGTCCTGTACCGGTAGGCAGTACAAGAAAGTACTGGGTGTACACCGGCCGCGTTCATGTTCGGGAGAGAACTGCGGACCCCTGTGGACTTAGCCTTTGGCACGCCCCCTGGCACTGACCTTCCCAAGATACCCGGTTTAAAAGTACCTGCGGGACCTACAACAATGTCTGGCCGAGGCACATGAGTTTGCTCGGCAGCATCAGGAACAGGCAGGTGCGAAACAAAAGCGGGCGTATGACGCTCATTGTCAGGGCCGCTCCTTCACCCCGGGGGCGAAGGTGTGGGTCTTCAACCCAACCCGGAAGAGAGGAGTCTCCCCCAAGCTCGCCAGCCAGTGGGTGGGGCCCTGTGAGGTGTTGGAGCAGCTTTCGGATGTTGTGTACCGGATGAAACTGTGTCCGGGGGCGGGTGGTAGTTCTGCACCGGGTCTGTTTGGCACCTTGCACCCCTTGGCTGAAGAAGCTGCAGATCAGTTTAGCCCACCCGGGATGGTCCCTCCTACACCCACAGGCCCTACCAACCGGACGGACAGTGGGGAACAGGGACCCATGCCCCTGCGGCGACAGAGACGGTTTCCCCTTCGCTATAGGGACTTTGTTGTCGGCTGAGGACAGGCGACACGCTGGAGGGGGTAATGTAGCGAATAGGCTACCCCGTTAGAATTGCGCCCTCCTGTTTTACCCATCAGTCACTGCGTTCAGATTGTCAGTTGTTATTCAGTGTTTTGTAAGTGTTTTATGTGGTTTATGCGTTTATGTGATTACTATTTGGTGTGGTGTAATCGTAGTTGTCATTCTGTTGTGTTGTGTAACTTTGGTACTGAAACCCTGATCAACATTGTTGTTCAGGTAGATGACGTCCCACTCGCGGGGAATATGAACGCCATGACGGACGGCAGAAGATCAATCGATTTCGCCTCCTCAAACAGAGCTTTGCCTGGTTTCAAGGGAGGCTGTCCCCGCTGTCGTGGCCCATCAGTGCAGCTTCTGTCTTCCAGGTGTTTCACGGCGGACTCTAGTGCATACACCAGAGCCGTGATGTGGGAGCAGACCTCTCCAAGGCCTGATTTACATGTGCAGTGGCCGCACATGCAGTGGCCTGAAATTACAGATAGTGCAGGCGGGTCATTCCATGGAAAGTGTTAAGATTGGACTTTGGAAGTTTGAGGTTTTTGATCATAACCAAATATTATATATATATATATATATATATATATATATTTTAACCAAAAATTATGCATTTTTAATTTAATTAACACATTTCATATGAAGAGGGAAGTATTTTTGCTCATAAGAACAATAAAAGTCTGAGAGTTATGTGATATATTTTAAGTGTTACCTTACATGAATGTGAGAAAGGGTCAGAGTGGACATCAGAAAATTATTGTAATTTAGCAAAAACAGCTAAAAATATAAAAATTGTGTATTTATTGTTTAATTGTATTTTGCTTCATGCTAACCAGTACACTTGAATCAGTGGCTTCAGACACTGAAAACACTACTGACAGTTTTATTATGCCTCCTTGTCCCCTTTGAATGTTGTGGACTCAAACTTAACACTTTCTATGGAATGACCCAAATGCTAGCTAGCTGGCAAGACTGTGTAACCTACTATTAAATGGCAAGGAAAGTATGAGCTGCTTTTGGTTACAGTCGATTTGAGTTTTGATGGCATCCTAGGGGAAACAGGTTAAACACATACACAGCTGGCTAGCTAGCTATGTCTTACCTTTGCCATTATGAGGTACATCCCCCTGCTGTGAGCGTAGCACCGTGATTCTGTAACCCAACCAGCTACAAAGAACTGGTAAGCATCCTGACTTTTGTATGCTTTTAGGTCAACACCTGTGTATGGGGACACTCCGTTGGTAACATTGTGGTACAGATCGTGTGGATTGAACTCGGGCAGACTGGACGATTTTGCTAAATCCGTGAACACATCGGTAGGAAGAAGGTACGGGTCGGTAGCTAACCCTGCTATCGCTAGCTAACCCTGCTATCGCTAGCTTCTCCACATATTGCTCTTTGTACCGTCCTACAAGGTGACTCACTTCACAGGACAACTCCACAACATTACTCTGACTATTGGTAGCCATCACTTCAATTTAAACTATAATAGCTACTCATCCGTCACAATATTTTGTTTGTTTTTGTTGTTCGCTTTTGAATTTCTCGGTCTATCACTTACTGCCGTCCGTCATGGCGCAGAATCCCTCGTCACGTGATAATTGTGACGCGTCTGCAAAGGGTGAATTGCGTCGCATTTCTCTGCGTGAGTTCAATAAAGGAGACTGAAAAGTTACCTTTGTCATTACTTCTACGTTCGCCACAGTATCTCGCCACAGTATTCGTGGTCAGTATTGTAAACTACTAATAAGACACGTTAGCCCCTAGCTAACGGGTCTGACCCTTTAACCGAGCGGTTAGTGACGTCGCCTTGTGGTGCAGTACACCCCGTATCGAATCCCGCACCGGGCAAGAAAATAACCGCTTACATTGGTGGCAGCGGTGGGATCCGGAAGTGCGCAGATCCTCAGAAGTCTCTTCGGAGCGCGGGAATAACAAAGCACGAGGGCGCGCTTCTGGGGAGGGTGACGACTGTAAACCACTAATAAGACACGTTAGCCCCTAGCTAGCTAACGGGTCTGACCCTTTAGCCGAGCGGTTAGTGATGTCGCCTTGTGGTGCAGTACACCCCGTATCGAATCCCGCACCGGGCAAGAAAATAACCGCTTACATTGGTGGCAGCGGTGGGATCCGGAAGTGCGCAGATCCTCAGAAGTCTCTAACCGGTTACAGTATCATGTCAGGTATGTGTAATATTTGCTAGTAATATTTGATTTGCTAATGTCCCTTACGGCTTTCCGTAGCGCCACAACAAAGTCACGTGATGTACGTAACAACGTCAGTCGGAATCCGGTCGGTGAATAAACACCCAGCACGAGAGAAGTCGTCCTTGCTTCATTAATGTTATAAGTTAACATAGCCAGAGGGCACAGAACATTACATGGTGTCAGAGTAGCGGAGTTTAAATACCCAATATGGATTCGTACGGCGTTCCAGCTCCACGGATGGACTGGGAATCGGCGAACTTACCTGAAGCATGGAGACGATTTCGACAAACAACGGAGCTAATGTTCACGGGCCCCCTGCGCGGGAAGAATGAAGAGGAGAAATGCAGCTACCTCCTGCTCTGGATAGGGGAAAAAGGGCGCGATGTGCACAACACTTGGACACTCAGCGGAGAACAAGCCAAGAAGCTAGAAACGTACTACGATAAGTACACTGAGTACATCACCCCCAAAGCAAACCCGATTTATGCCAGATATAAATTTCATGAAAAGATGCAGGGAGAGAGTGAATCCTTCGAACGATTTGTAACTGAGCTAAAGCTCCTAGTCAAAGACTGTGGCTACCCAAATGCCGACGAGATGGTCAGGGACCGCATCGTGTTTGCCACCAACTCACCCAGAGTGAGAGAAAAGCTACTTAGCCAGGGAGCTGAGCTAACGCTAGAAAAGGCCATAGATGTAGCCCGCTCACACGAGCTAGCAAAGCAACAGCTAAAGTCTATGGGCCAGGGCAGCACACATGAAACGGTGCACGCAATAGGCAGAAAGACTTACAAACCGAACGCACCCAAAGCAGCTAACGCTAACTTCAGACAAAGGGAGGGTAACGTTAGCACCGCCGCTAGGGCGTGTAGCTATTGTGGAGGGCTACACGGCGCTAAAGCCACTTGCCCAGCTAAGGGTAAACAATGCATTAAATGCAAGAAGCTCAATCATTTTGCTAAAGTATGCAAGTCTAGCTCCCAGGGACAGACAAAGTACTACCGCGGCACAGTACATGCCGTCGGAGAGAACCCAGAAGAGTACACCACTGACAGAGAGCAGGAAGAACTGTACTTCGACAACATTACAGTGGAGAGCACCGCTGTGGGAGAACAGACAGAGCTGTACATAGACTGCATCTCAATAGAGAACAACGGAAAAAGCAACGAGCAGGCTTACGTAGAGGTTGGAATTGGCACACCTCCACAGAAGGTAAAGTTTAAACTAGACACTGGGGCACAGGCCAATACTATTCCCACCAACCTGTTCCAGGCGCTGTTCAAAAATGTGACACTGAAACCAGCAATACACAGACTCACTGAATATGGAGGAGGCGCGCTGAGCGTGAAAGGCACATGCAAACTCAAATGTAAGTACAGAGACAATGCAATGATGCTGGACTTTTACGTCATTGACACAAACGCCCCACCAGTCATGGCAATGAAAACATGCCGTGACCTAAACTTGGTAAAAATAGTGATGGCTGTGAGCGAGGAAAACAATGTCACATCACAGAGCATAATGGATGAGTATGCAGATGTTTTCCAGGGAATAGGAGAGTTCCCAGGCGAGTGCACCTTCCGCGTCACACCAGATGCAACGCCGGTCGTCTGCCCGCCACGCAGAATCCCCATCGCCCTACGCAGCAAACTGAGGGACGAGCTTGACAGCATGGAGAAAGGCGGCATAATCTGTAAGGTAACAGAACCCACAGAATGGGTGAACGCACTCGTCATTGTTGAGAAGCCAAAGACAGGCAAACTTAGAGTGTGTTTAGACCCCAGAGCTCTTAACAAAGTGATACAACGACCTCACTACCCCCTCCCCACGCTGGAGGACGCCACCACAAAGCTTGCTGGAGCTGAGTACTTTAGCGTGTTAGACGCGCGGTCAGGCTATTGGGCCATCAAACTGAGCACTGAATCCTCAATGTTGACGACATTTAACACAGTGTTTGGCAGGTATCGTTTCCTCAGACTGCCATTCGGAATCGTGTCCGCTCAAGACGAGTTCCAGAGACGCGTGGATGAAACATATGAAGGATTGGACGGTGTGACGGCCATAGTGGACGACATACTAGTGTTCGGCAAGACTAAAGAGGAACATGACCAGCGTCTCAGAGCGATGCTGAAGCGCACAAGGGAGCGAGGGGTGAGGCTCAACCCCGACAAGTGTCACATATGCGTGTCCGAGGTAAGCTACTTCGGCCACACGCTCTCACACGAAGGCATCAAACCAGACCCACACAAGGTGAAGGCGGTCAAGGACATGCAACCCCCACAGAACAAAGCAGAGCTGGAGACAGTCCTCGGCATGATCAACTACCTCGCCAGATTTGCTCCACACCTCTCACAGATAAACTCACCCCTCAGACAGCTTCTGAAACAGGACAGTGAGTTTGTGTGGGATGCAGTCCACGACAAGGCGTTCCAAGAGATGAAGAATCTCATTACACAGCACCCAGGTCCAGTACTCTCATATTTCGACCCGCAGAAAGAGCTGCGACTCCAAGTGGATGCATCCAAAAGTGGCCTTGGGGCTGTCATGCTCCAAGATGGCAAACCAATTGCCTATGCGTCCAAGTCACTCAACAGCACTGAAGAAAACTACGCACAGATAGAGAAGGAGCTCTACGCTGTGGTCTTCGGCTGCAAGAGGTTCCACGAGTACATGTATGGACGAAAAGTGATTGTGGAGTCAGACCACAAGCCTCTGGAGGCAATACTAAAAAAGCCACTGGCAGCAGCACCACCCCGGCTGCAACGGATGATCCTGGCGCTCCAAAAATACGACATCCAAATCATCCACCGCCCCGGTAAGGACATACCGGTGGCCGACACACTGTCACGCAAGTCAATAGAACACCACGACAGTGACCTACAGGAAGGGATGGAGGCCCAAGTGCACACAGTCCTCAGCAACATCCCTGTGAGCGACACAAGACTCACAGAAATCAAGCAGGAAACAGCGCAAGATCCACAGCTCACCGCACTCAGACGAGCCACACTCACTGGCTGGCCAGACACAAAGAAAAAGTGCCCGCCCAGCATCCAGGAATACTGGAACCACAGAGCAGAAATCTCAGAAATGGACGGTATCCTGTTCAAAGGTGAGAGAATCATTGTCCCCCAAAAGCTTCGCAAGGACATGATACAGCGCATCCATGCCAGCCACCTTGGCGTGGAAAAAAGCAAATGCCGAGCAAGAGACTTACTGTTCTGGCCTGGCATGGGGAAACAGATCGAGGATGCGGTAGCAGACTGCAGCATATGCCAAGAACGGCGCAGCGCAAATGCAAAGGAACCAATGATGTCACACGCCATACCCGAGCGGCCGTGGCAAGTGATAGGCACAGACCTATTCACATGGAACTCACAGGACTTCATAGTCACTGTGGACTACTACTCCAGATTCTTCGAGCTAGAAAGACTTTACAGCTGCACCTCATCTGCCGTCATCATGAAGCTGAAAGCAGCAATGGCTCGACACGGAATCCCCGAGACTATCATCAGCGACAACGGTCCGTGCTACAGCTCTGGTGAGTTCCGCAACTTCTCACAGACATGGGGTTTCTCACACACCACCACAAGCCCCCACTACCCACAGAGCAACGGCCTCTCCGAGAAGACTGTCCAGACGGCCAAACGCATCCTGGACAAAGCCAAAGCTGAGAACAAAGACCCCTACATGAGCTTACTGGAGTATCGCAACACACCGGTGGACAACCTGAAATCACCGGCACAGCTACTGATGAGTCGGAGGCTGCGGTCCATTCTCCCATCAACAGCAAAACACCTGCAGCCACAGATCGCCAGTCAGGAGGATGTTCACAAAAGGAGAGAGGTATGTCAACAGCGCCAGCAGGCATACTACAACCGAACAGCCAAACCTCTGCCCCACCTGCCCGCAGGCACACCAATCCGCTTCCGGCAGGAGGATGGATCCTGGAGACCTGCAACTGTGGAAAGACCAGCGAACACAGACAGGAGCTACCACATCCAAACCAAAGAAGGTCAGATCTACCAACGCAACCGTCAACACCTGCGACAAAGCAGAGTGAACACTCACACTACGCACACACACACTTCACAGCAGACTGTTACCAGCGCTAACAACAACACACAAGCCCATCAGCAAGAGCATGCTGAACCTCCAGACACGAACAATCAGCGACAACCAGACACACAGCCTGGTTACACCACGAGGTCAGGTCGCACGATCAAACCAAGACAAATCCTTGACTTATGAATGTTAAAAAAAGAGAATTTTACACCAACCTGTACTATACCTGCTATGTTTTGAAAAGAAATATTTACAGCGTTCACTTACCTTGTGTACCTACCTGCTGTTTGCAGTTACCAGTAATGAAATGAAAAAAAAAAGATGAAATGTTATTACGGTGTCACATTTAGACAGTGAAGGAAATGTTTTACACTACTTTGTTGCAGTCCAGTTATATAAGAGTTCCACTTTCATATTCTTTCTTATTAAGATTGTATTCGCTTATAAACATGCTCAACGTGGTCTGTATCTCTGCAGAGAAAGCAGCACTTTTCAGAAAAAGGGAGATGTAATATTTGCTAGTAATATTTGATTTGCTAATGTCCCTTACGGCTTTCCGTAGCGCCACAACAAAGTCACGTGATGTACGTAACAACGTCAGTCGGAATCCGGTCGGTGAATAAACACCCAGCACGAGAGAAGTCGTCCTTGCTTCATTAATGTTATAAGTTAACATAGCCAGAGGGCACAGAACATTACAGTATTGTAATGATCTGTGCCCTCTGGCTATGTTAACTTATAACATTAATAAAGCAAGGACGACTTCTCTCGTGCTGGGTGTTTATTCACCGACCGGATTCCGACTGACGTTGTTACGTACATCACGTGACTTTGTTGTGGCGCTACGGAAAGCCGTAAGGGACATTAGCAAATCAAATATTACTAGCAAATATTACATCTCCCTTTTTCTGAAAAGTGCTGCTTTCTCTGCAGAGATACAGACCACGTTGAGCATGTTTATAAGCGAATACAATCTTAATAAGAAAGAATATGAAAGTGGAACTCTTATATAACTGGACTGCAACAAAGTAGTGTAAAACATTTCCTTCACTGTCTAAATGTGACACCGTAATAACATTTCATCTTTTTTTTTTCATTTCATTACTGGTAACTGCAAACAGCAGGTAGGTACACAAGGTAAGTGAACGCTGTAAATATTTCTTTTCAAAACATAGCAGGTATAGTACAGGTTGGTGTAAAATTCTCTTTTTTTAACATTCATAAGTCAAGGATTTGTCTTGGTTTGATCGTGCGACCTGACCTCGTGGTGTAACCAGGCTGTGTGTCTGGTTGTCGCTGATTGTTCGTGTCTGGAGGTTCAGCATGCTCTTGCTGATGGGCTTGTGTGTTGTTGTTAGCGCTGGTAACAGTCTGCTGTGAAGTGTGTGTGTGCGTAGTGTGAGTGTTCACTCTGCTTTGTCGCAGGTGTTGACGGTTGCGTTGGTAGATCTGACCTTCTTTGGTTTGGATGTGGTAGCTCCTGTCTGTGTTCGCTGGTCTTTCCACAGTTGCAGGTCTCCAGGATCCATCCTCCTGCCGGAAGCGGATTGGTGTGCCTGCGGGCAGGTGGGGCAGAGGTTTGGCTGTTCGGTTGTAGTATGCCTGCTGGCGCTGTTGACATACCTCTCTCCTTTTGTGAACATCCTCCTGACTGGCGATCTGTGGCTGCAGGTGTTTTGCTGTTGATGGGAGAATGGACCGCAGCCTCCGACTCATCAGTAGCTGTGCCGGTGATTTCAGGTTGTCCACCGGTGTGTTGCGATACTCCAGTAAGCTCATGTAGGGGTCTTTGTTCTCAGCTTTGGCTTTGTCCAGGATGCGTTTGGCCGTCTGGACAGTCTTCTCGGAGAGGCCGTTGCTCTGTGGGTAGTGGGGGCTTGTGGTGGTGTGTGAGAAACCCCATGTCTGTGAGAAGTTGCGGAACTCACCAGAGCTGTAGCACGGACCGTTGTCGCTGATGATAGTCTCGGGGATTCCGTGTCGAGCCATTGCTGCTTTCAGCTTCATGATGACGGCAGATGAGGTGCAGCTGTAAAGTCTCTCTAGCTCGAAGAATCTGGAGTAGTAGTCCACAGTGACTATGAAGTCCTGTGAGTTCCATGTGAATAGGTCTGTGCCTATCACTTGCCACGGCCGCTCGGGTATGGCGTGTGACCTCATTGGTTCCTTTGCATTTGCGCTGCGCCGTTCTTGGCATATGCTGCAGTCTGCTACTGCATCCTCGATCTCTTTCCCCATGCCAGGCCAGAACAGTAAGTCTCTTGCTCGGCATTTGCTTTTTTCCACGCCAAGGTGGCTGGCATGGATGCGCTGTATCATGTCCTTGCGAAGCTTTTGGGGGACAATGATTCTCTCACCTTTGAACAGGATACCGTCCATTTCTGAGATTTCTGCTGTGTGGTTCCAGTATTCCTGGATGCTGGGCGGGCACTTTTTCTTTGTGTCTGGCCAGCCAGTGAGTGTGGCTCGTCTGAGTGCGGTGAGCTGTGGATCTTGCGCTGTTTCCTGCTTGATTTCTGTGAGTCTTGTGTCGCTCACAGGGATGTTGCTGAGGACTGTGTGCACTTGGGCCTCCATCCCTTCCTGTAGGTCACTGTCATGGTGTTCTATTGACTTGCGTGACAGTGTGTCGGCCACCGGTATGTCCTTACCGGGGCGGTGGATGATTTGGATGTCGTATTTTTGGAGCGCCAGGATCATCCGTTGCAGCCGGGGTGGTGCTGCTGCCAGTGGCTTTTTTAGTATTGCCTCCAGAGGCTTGTGGTCTGACTCCACAATCACTTTTCGTCCATACATGTACTCGTGGAACCTCTTGCAGCCGAAGACCACAGCGTAGAGCTCCTTCTCTATCTGTGCGTAGTTTTCTTCAGTGCTGTTGAGTGACTTGGACGCATAGGCAATTGGTTTGCCATCTTGGAGCATGACAGCCCCAAGGCCACTTTTGGATGCATCCACTTGGAGTCGCAGCTCTTTCTGCGGGTCGAAATATGAGAGTACTGGACCTGGGTGCTGTGTAATGAGATTCTTCATCTCTTGGAACGCCTTGTCGTGGACTGCATCCCACACAAACTCACTGTCCTGTTTCAGAAGCTGTCTGAGGGGTGAGTTTATCTGTGAGAGGTGTGGAGCAAATCTGGCGAGGTAGTTGATCATGCCGAGGACTGTCTCCAGCTCTGCTTTGTTCTGTGGGGGTTGCATGTCCTTGACCGCCTTCACCTTGTGTGGGTCTGGTTTGATGCCTTCGTGTGAGAGCGTGTGGCCGAAGTAGCTTACCTCGGACACGCATATGTGACACTTGTCGGGGTTGAGCCTCACCCCTCGCTCCCTTGTGCGCTTCAGCATCGCTCTGAGACGCTGGTCATGTTCCTCTTTAGTCTTGCCGAACACTAGTATATCGTCCACTATGGCCGTCACACCGTCCAATCCTTCATATGTTTCATCCACGCGTCTCTGGAACTCGTCTTGAGCGGACACGATTCCGAATGGCAGTCTGAGGAAACGATACCTGCCAAACACTGTGTTAAATGTCGTCAACATTGAGGATTCAGTGCTCAGTTTGATGGCCCAATAGCCTGACCGCGCGTCTAACACGCTAAAGTACTCAGCTCCAGCAAGCTTTGTGGTGGCGTCCTCCAGCGTGGGGAGGGGGTAGTGAGGTCGTTGTATCACTTTGTTAAGAGCTCTGGGGTCTAAACACACTCTAAGTTTGCCTGTCTTTGGCTTCTCAACAATGACGAGTGCGTTCACCCATTCTGTGGGTTCTGTTACCTTACAGATTATGCCGCCTTTCTCCATGCTGTCAAGCTCGTCCCTCAGTTTGCTGCGTAGGGCGATGGGGATTCTGCGTGGCGGGCAGACGACCGGCGTTGCATCTGGTGTGACGCGGAAGGTGCACTCGCCTGGGAACTCTCCTATTCCTTGGAAAACATCTGCATACTCATCCATTATGCTCTGTGATGTGACATTGTTTTCCTCGCTCACAGCCATCACTATTTTTACCAAGTTTAGGTCACGGCATGTTTTCATTGCCATGACTGGTGGGGCGTTTGTGTCAATGACGTAAAAGTCCAGCATAATTGCATTGTCTCTGTACTTACATTTGAGTTTGCATGTGCCTTTCACGCTCAGCGCGCCTCCTCCATATTCAGTGAGTCTGTGTATTGCTGGTTTCAGTGTCACATTTTTGAACAGCGCCTGGAACAGGTTGGTGGGAATAGTATTGGCCTGTGCCCCAGTGTCTAGTTTAAACTTTACCTTCTGTGGAGGTGTGCCAATTCCAACCTCTACGTAAGCCTGCTCGTTGCTTTTTCCGTTGTTCTCTATTGAGATGCAGTCTATGTACAGCTCTGTCTGTTCTCCCACAGCGGTGCTCTCCACTGTAATGTTGTCGAAGTACAGTTCTTCCTGCTCTCTGTCAGTGGTGTACTCTTCTGGGTTCTCTCCGACGGCATGTACTGTGCCGCGGTAGTACTTTGTCTGTCCCTGGGAGCTAGACTTGCATACTTTAGCAAAATGATTGAGCTTCTTGCATTTAATGCATTGTTTACCCTTAGCTGGGCAAGTGGCTTTAGCGCCGTGTAGCCCTCCACAATAGCTACACGCCCTAGCGGCGGTGCTAACGTTACCCTCACTTTGTCTGAAGTTAGCGTTAGCTGCTTTGGGTGCGTTCGGTTTGTAAGTCTTTCTGCCTATTGCGTGCACCGTTTCATGTGTGCTGCCCTGGCCCATAAACGTTAGCTGTTGCTTTGCTAGCTCGTGTGAGCGGGCTACATCTATGGCCTTTTCTAGCGTTAGCTCAGCTCCCTGGCTAAGTAGCTTTTCTCTCACTCTGGGTGAGTTGGTGGCAAACACGATGCGGTCCCTGACCATCTCGTCGGCATTTGGGTAGCCACAGTCTTTGACTAGGAGCTTTAGCTCAGTTATAAATTGTTCGAAGGATTCACTCTCTCCCTGCATCTTTTCATGAAATTTATATCTGGCATAAATCGGGTTTGCTTTGGGGGTGATGTACTCAGTGTACTTATCGTAGTACGTTTCTAGCTTCTTGGCTTGTTCTCCGCTGAGTGTCCAAGTGTTGTGCACATCGCGCCCTTTTTCCCCTATCCAGAGCAGGAGGTAGCTGCATTTCTCCTCTTCGTTCTTCCCGCGCAGGGGGCCCTTGAACATTAGCTCCGTTGTTTGCCGAAATCGTCTCCATGCTTCAGGTAAGTTCGCCGATTCCCAGTCCATCCGTGGAGCTGGAACGCCGTACGAATCCATATTGGGTATTTAAACTCCGCTACTCTGACACCATGTAATGTTCTGTGCCCTCTGGCTATGTTAACTTATAACATTAATAAAGCAAGGACGACTTCTCTCGTGCTGGGTGTTTATTCACCGACCGGATTCCGACTGACGTTGTTACGTACATCACGTGACTTTGTTGTGGCGCTACGGAAAGCCGTAAGGGACATTAGCAAATCAAATATTACTAGCAAATATTACAAGTATGTCTCTCGTTCTAGCCATCAAGTACCTTTCTGGGACTTCTTCAATCAGATGTCTTATCATCCTAACAGGATCTCACATATTCCCATTGTACAAAGTCGGTGCATTTGTAATAGCCTCGGTTGACGTATAGATCACATGTGGTGACGGTATTCTCATCGGTCTTCACCATACCTGAACACACTCCTCCGAACAGGTCACCAAAGTACCCCGGCGACGACAATAGCTCCAACATTAACCTCAGGTCTATTCGGGAAAGACATAATCTGTTCTTTAGAGACGGAGCCCCACCAACATCGGCCATGCATCCAGTCTACTGTGGTGACCCACATCTATATATCGAGAGACATTCACCTAAGAGGACGGTGTACCTTTAAGGGAAGAGGCGAGGGGTCAGATAATGCACTTCCGCTTGCGGTTCACAGTTCAGTTCAGTGTCGTTGTCAGATGTATGACATGCTAAGTTGGAGCTAGTAAACTACCTCGACTACGTCTACTCTCACGTCTCCTGTCTCGTTGTTTTCTAACTCCACACTACAAATGAAGACCATGTGTCGCCAACCCAATTCTAAGTTTCATTCTAAAGAGATTTCCCAGTTGAACAACCACTTATTCATATTACTGCAGGTCTAATGTTTTAAATATGTATTACAGCATTTCCTGTTTTGTTTGCTTTGAGGGACTTTTATTCTGAAATGACGGCTTGATTCTTAGTATTTCCTAGCGCGAACGAAAGAAGGAACATTAACGATGAAATTAGATCTCGTTAAGTCGAATTTTATTGTATTAGCACCCTCCGAAGAGGCACAAGGTTAATGTTCTTTGTATTGTATTGTTGTTTGTTTTTGTGCTTTGATGTAATTTTGAAGCCTTAAGAACTTCACAGCTCTTCTAAGCTGAGTATCGGTTAACAGATGTGAGCTAATGTTAAGCTAGGGTAACGCTTGAAGCTACATGGCTATGTAGTTAATGTATTTCTGTTTGTGCTTTATATCTAGCTCTCACGGTGGTTTGGAGTTTTTAAATAAATGAAAAATCATCAGTCGAAGTGTTGACCATCATCCGGTGGGGGATGCTACACCGTAGAGGAGCTCCATCAGGAGTCGTGACAACTTTCTCTTTCGGCTACACAACGCGCACCATTTATTGCTTCACCTTAACGACCACAAAAAACCCGCGCAGCGGAAGTGTGTCACTGTAAACCCGAACCGAGAAAACAGCAGCTGTAAACAAACGTTCCTACTAGCTCAATAAGGGGAATTGTGTATCCCCATAACCGCTACAACGCCATGATTCGTTCAATAGAGGCCAGTTGCCATACTTGTTTTGCTTCTTGCCTCTTGGGTAACGGAAACGGAGTGAATCGAAATGACTTGAGTTTGTAGAGGAGCTCAAGCAGGAGTCGTGACAGCTTTCTCTTTCGGCTACACAACGTGCACCATTTATTCCTTCCACCATTACAACAACAAAAAACCCGCGCAGCGGAAGTGTGCCACTGTAAACCCGAACCGAGGAAACAGCAGCTGTAAACTAACGTTCCTACTAGCTCAATAAGGGGAATTGTGTATCCCTATAACCACTACAACACCATGATTCGTTCCATAGAGGCCAGTTGCCATACTTGTTTTGCTTCTTGCCTCTTGGGTAACGGAAACGGAGTGAATCGAAATGACTTGAGTTTGTAGAGGAGCTCAAGCGGGAGTCGTGACAACTTTCTATTTCGGCTACACAACGTGCACCATTTATTCCTTCCACCATTACAACAAAAAACCCGCGCAGCGTAAGTGTGCCACTGCAAACCCGAACCGAGTAAACAGCAGCTGTGAAATAACGTTCCTACCAGCTCAATAAGGGGAATTATGTAGCCCCATAACCACTACAAATTCACATACGCCATGGCCCACACCCTATTTCACTATTCGCAAGTACTAAGTAGTGGTAAAAAGCTTCCCCAGGGAAGCGCCTCCCCTCCGCCCCGAGGCTGTCCCCCCCCCCCCCGTTGCGGACGGCGAGCGTTCGGGTATGGGTCTTAATCGAGTGCGTCGCGCCGTTGTAACAGAAACGAACGCGGGATCCGATCCGTCGCAAAGTGTCGCAAAGCGGGCGCCGATCGCGCACTAGCGCCCCGCGCGGCCGCGAGCGTACGCGTTTTTTGTTGGCGTTCCGGAGGAGAAGACGAGCCGCTGGGTAAACAACGGCGGACGCCTCGGCGGAAAAAAAAACACAAACACCCGAGGAATGGAGCTCCGTCACGCTTCATGAGCGGGAGATTCACGTCCGGTCGAGGGCAACGCTCACTAGGCAACGCTGCGCGGCTCGTCGGTGAACCACGGCGCTCGCTTAACGATGAAAAATAACCGAGGGCCGTCGGGTTGTGCGAGCGGCGGACTGCGGCTAGCGTTAGCTTAGCTCGTCGCAGACCGGGGCCCTTCTCCCCCCGTCGACTCTGGTTCCTCTGCCCCGGACTTGGGTTGTCAGCTTCTGCCGCCCCCCCTCTCAGCCGCCGGACGTCGTCGGACGCGATTTGCGCACCGACCTGGCTCGTTCGACAGCCGCGGACAACGGTTTATTCCTATAGAAGTCCTCTTTTTGAACGTTCGCGATATTTTACCCCTTCCCCGGGATTGATCTCACATGTTAGGAAAGGGCCGGTGACAAGACTGTTGGAGAGCGGACTGGCCCCCCCAGGTATGTTTGGCCTTTTGTTGTCTTCCCTCATTCCCGGACTCGGTGGTCGCTCTCCTAACCTCACTTAACTTGATTCCTTATTATACGCGGTGAGCAACCTCGTCTGTTTGGAAAGGAAACAACGCTGTTTGTTGGCTGTGCGAGGTGTAATTTCAACACCCCCCCCCCCGCTGACAACAGTGCACAATCTAATCTTTTGGAAAAACCAAATAACGTCCTTTGTTGATTCTTATTCCGAGTGTGTCCCTGGTTACAGCTCGCAGCCGGCTCACTGCCTTATCTCTTGCACAATGATACGTGCTTTGCTCGTTTGTTATTCCAAGTGTATGTGATCATAGTTCACAACCTACATCTGTGCAAGATGAAATTATATGTGTATATTTATATTCTATTCTGCTTCTTCCCAGTAACCTTATATGACCTCAGGCCATTTCAGTTGGGTGAACTAGGCTCAGTTTTGGTATATTTATGGCATTTTTTTAAGCCTTTATTTGATGGAACAGTATGGATAGACAGGAAGCTCAGGATGGAGAGAGTGGGGGAATATATATATATATATATATATATATATATATATATATATATATATATATATATATATATATATATATATATATATATATATATGCAGCAAAGGTAATCGGGTGGATTTGAACCTGGGGTGCTGCGGTCAGACCTGAGCCGTCGTGGGCTGCGTTTAGCTGGGCTGAACCATCGGGACGTCCCACAACATTTTGGAAAGACAAGCAGGAAGTCGCAGAGCTTACTGTAATTGTGCTGATGCTTTTTCAGGAATTAGAAACCTCTGCCTACTCTGGCTCGGTTTTCTCACTCCATATTATTGAGCGCAATACACCCATTTGACCTAATTGTGACTATTGGTTCCTCAATTGGAGCGGCTGTTCATCCTTTGCATAGAAAGCAAGTGCAGCAGGCATCCAGCAGCTCAGCAGTCCTAAGTCGTACTTGTATTGTTTTGTTTGCCCCCAATTTCTATAGTGGTGGCCTGTCTTTTTTTCGTGAAATGAATACCTGTGTTGTCTCGTTTTTTTTCCTCTTCCTAAGAAATCTGCATCCATCCTTGGTGCACAGGGAGACTGCATTCGGGGCTGTCCTTTGAGGCCTCTGTACCCATGCATACCTCTATGCAGGCTGCTCTGTGACATTAAAAGACACTTGAGAACTCATCAGTGGCTTGTTGACAAAGTGTCAGTGGAGAATAGGTTGGGGGCTTCAATACAGTGGTAGCAGCCCCGTTTTAGAGAAGTTTCCCCACTCAGTCACCATTTACAGAGACAGAATCATACACCTTTACAGTTTTAGATGTACTGGAAAATTCCACCTTTTTTCCATTTGCTAATTTTAAAGAGAAACAACACACTAGATCATTTTAGTGAGTTTGCTGATGTCTACCATTTAAAAGCCCTGTGAAAGTTAAAAACATGCCTGGCTGGTCTTGGTACTCTGTGATGTTAGCATAGCAGGATAAACTCAGCTGCAGCGAATAACATTGAAATGGATTTGTTAAATTTATCATCATTGACAGACAGAGCCTGCAGTACCAGTTGTCAATAATACTGTCAATGCTGGTTCTTGGGCACACCTAGGGTTGGGTACCGAAGCCCGGTGCCAATATGGCATTGTCAAAGAAAGTTGAACCAGTTCATCTGGATACAACGTTTATTTACAGATAGGTTTCATCACTCGTCTAAGTGGCCTCTTCAGTCTCAACTAACTGCAGGTATCTCCACCCTTATAAACAGTACAGTTGCATAATGACCGAAACCAACGACCAGTTTCATATGGAAATATTGGTGTAATCATTAACTAGAGTTTCAATGGCCATGTGTACTATTCACAGGGGATTTGGTAATGTTTGCAATCACAGCATTGTAAGATGGCGACAGATGTACTCTTAGCCCCTCCCCCGGTTCAGGGACGGTCGTTTCCTCTTCGCATAGATGGCCTCTTTGACTCCCCATTCAAATCAGCGTGCCTCCATATCAAGGATGTACACATCCTCATCCTTGAGAGAGTGGCCGCTGGCCTGTAGGTGGGTGTAGACTATGGAGTCCTTGCCTGACGCGTTAGCTTTCCAGTGTTGTGCCATCCTCTTGGCCAGCGTCTCAACTTTTCCAGAAATGTTTAGACATGTATTTTCCAAACACTGCATCTCAGTTGCTTTCAAACCCCAAAACACGCTGCACCAGAAATTGGTCCACCCCAAGGATCAGGTCCCCCGGCACAAACAGAGCAATATAGCGTACGCTGTTAAGTGCCGGGAGAATTGCCGTGACTTATACATTGGGGATACTAAACAGACGCTGGTCAAGAGGATGGCACAACACAGGAGAGCTAACACGTCAGGCCAGAACTCCACAGGCTACACCATCTACACAGTCTACACCATCTACACAGTCTGCACCATCTACCCAGTCTGCACCATCTACCCAGTCTGCACCATCTACAGGCCATTGGCCACTCTTTCAAGGATGAGGATGTGCACATCCCTGATAGGGAAGAACGTTGGTTCGAACGTGGAGTCAAAAGAGGCCATCTATGTGAAGAGGGAACAACCATCCCTGAACCGGGGGGGGGGGGGCTAAGAGTACATTTGTTGCCATTTCACAATGCTGTGATTGCCAACATTCCCAAATCCTCTGTGAATAGTACACATGGCCATTGTAACTAGTTAATGGTCATGCCCATATTTGCATATAAAACTGATTGTTGGTTTCGGTCGTTATGGAACTGTATTGTGTATACATGTGGGGACACCTGCTGTCAGTTTAGGCTGAAGAGGTCATTTATAGATGAGTGATGAAACGTATCTGTCAGTAAGCGTTGTATCCAGGTGAACCAGTTCATCTTTCCTTGATTTTCTTACCTGGATTATTGAGCATGCATAAAGACAATATGGCACTGGTTCCTATACGACCGGTATCTACCACACTGAACCCCAATAGAGATTTCGGTGCCTCATTTTGGTGCCACTTAAATGCCTGGGCTGTTGATTGAAATATTTAAATAACTGGTGCTCCGAAACGGATGTTACAGATAGATAGGGTTGCCAAGCGTCCCGTAAACACGGTCTCACCCCATAATGGAAACTAAGGCCCCTTTTCCACTGCATGATACAGGCTCAACTCGACTCTACTCTGTTCGACTCTCACTTTTTGGGATTTGGTTTTCCACTGCAGATAGCGTCCCCTTACAGCGAAGCCCCACTGGTCATTTGTGGGTGTGTTGACTAGTTTTTACTCCCTTCTCTACCAGCGCCCCACGCGAGTATTTTATTTTCAAAAAAAAAATCAACAAGACCAACTGTAAATGTGTGCGTCACATAAACAATATTAGTGTAACCAAAAGATTTCGCTGACAAAAAATAATTTTTTACGTGGACAGATTATCAACTATAATACAAGTTTCATAACACCCGCTTTGGCATTTCCTGGTTATAAACAGAGCTGTTCAATTTCTCTCTGACCAATCAGTGGTCAGATTTTATTTATATTCAAATAAATATAAATAGATTTTATTTATATTTTATTCATATTTAAATTAAAAAAATGTTATGTATTTATTTATTTTATAAGATAAATATACATATATTTATATTTCATTTGTTTATTTATAGTGGTATTTTCATGTCACTTTTTAGTGTCGGCTCAGCTCACTTGGAACCTCGAGGCGGTACCAAAAAAAGTACCTGGTACCAGGTGCTATCCCTAACTCTTCCCCAATAGAAAACCAAAAAAAGTGAGTAGAGTTGAGTTGAGTGGAGCCGGTACCATGCAGTGGAAAAGGGGCGTTATAGAGACGTGTTGCGTATTGAACTGATTCGGGACATGCTCTGTGCCATGTTTTTGAGAATCAGTTCAGTGCAAACCTATGGGAGAGAAATACTACAGGTTAGATTATCAAGACAGGGCGATTTGTATGAGATAGAAGGAAACTCTCCCCCTGTGTTTTCCGTCAGCCTGTATGTCATGGTTTGTTCCACTACCAAAACAGAGAATGTGCTTCTCCATTGGTCATGACTCATGACCAGTGAAGAAGCATGACCAATGAGAAGTGCTGTCATTTACAGCTCGTGAGTGACAGCGTTGCTATGTTATGCTTCACAATGGCATGGGTTAAAAAAAAAAAAAAAAGGCAACCTGAAAGCGTAGTCCACCGGCAAAAAAAGATTACAGAAATACATAAGGGAATGGGAAAATGATGACCAATGGCTGGGATTTGTGAGTGAGAATGTGTACAAGTAGTTGGAGCTCCTCACTCTAAGGTCATATAGTCCTTCGCATTTGCATTGCATTTATAAAGTACTAACAAATGACCAAATGATTTGTAAAATATTTAACATTATTCATGTTTACATTATTGGCTCTCCAGCTACAACAGCGACGCCATTTACCTTGGCGAAGAAGGCTAATTTGACAAACGTTATGTTATTTAGTGTTAAATTGTTGTAGTTGGTTTAGGTTTTATTTATGTGAATTTATGTAAATTTGTAAAGTATTTTGTATTTATTTATATTAAACTATTTAAGTATAGTACATTAAACTGTTAATAGTTGATATAAATTGTTAATTTTCAAGTTCAAATTTGCCTTGGCAATAAAAAGAAAAGCCGTTCTTGGCCCGGGTAGCGTAGCGGTCTATTCCGTTGCCTACCAACACGGGGCTCGGCGGTTTGAATCCCCGTGTTACCTCCGGCTTGGTCGTGCGTCTCTACAGACACAATTGGCCGTGTCTGCGGGTGGGAAGGCGGATGTGAAGAGTAGGGTAATTGGTCAAGGACAATTGGGGGGGGGGGTTTCAAAAAATAAAAAGGCCGTTCTTTAACGTCGTCAACCATTGTTTCGTGCTTTTTTGTGTGGCTTTCCACCCCTCTTTTTCTCCCCAGTTGTATCCTGCCAATTACCCTATTTTCTGAGCCATCCCAGTTGCTGCTCCACCCCCTCTGCCGATCCGGGGAGGGCTGCAGACTACCACACGTCTCCTCCGATACATGTGGAGTCGCCTGGCACTTCTTTTCACCTGAGAGTGAGGAGTGGAAGGATCACGCTATTCCCCCCAGTTCCCCTTCCCCCCCTGAACAGGCGCCCCGACCGACCAGAGGAGGTGCTGGTGCAGCCCCCAGGACACATACCCACATCCACCCACAGACATGGACAATTGTGTCTGTAGGGACGTCCGACCAAACCGGAGTTAACACGGGGATTCGAACTGGCGATCCCCGTGTTGGTAGGCAATGGAATAGACTGCTACGCCACCCGGACACCTGTGCTTTTTTTAAAGTATCGGTTCAGGCACCGTTTAGGCACTGGTACTGTTTTATCACCGGTATCAGAAAGAAAACCCAAACGATACGCAAACCTAGGCAGAGCTACGTCCAGCAGACTCAGTATTAATGTTATTGGTGACAGCTGTGTTTATCCTGCTATGCTCACACCAGACTACCAAGACCTGCCTGGTATGTTTCAAACGTCAGTTGGTTTTTAACCTGCAGATGTCAGCAAACTCATTATAATGGCGTAGGGTTTCGTTTCTCTTTAAATCCCAATTTCTTTCCGGTCAGCGTTCTTCATAGATGGGGCATTATGCTTATCTTGAACCATTTGTTTCCTTATTTGGAAATTGTAGACAGATTTATTAGCCACACGACCAAGGCCGGTAGAATTTATTTTCGGTACAGCATGTTAAACTCTACAGCACAATACATCCGTGTGTTGTGTGTTGTATGTGAATAGATAAATATTATATGTGAATAGATAATAGTGGAAACATCACTGGCTATTGTATACAGAACAAGGAGATATTGTGTTAATGCAAAAAGCTTACATTTTCTTCTTAATGAATTTGGTTTTGTATCGGAGTTGGTTAAACACCACTTGGAGAGTTACAAACCTATCCAGAGTAAATACTGACAGTCACCTGTCACTGATTGATGATAAAGTTTTTTTTTATACCTGAAAATAATTGATGGCAAAAACTGTTAGCACAGGTCATGAATTCAATGTCTGATGACACACAGACATTTTGAAAGCAAAAAATAAGAGTCTGCTGTTTTGAATTTGATGCAGCTGTTTGCGTCTGGTTCAGTCTGAGGTGGTGATGTCATATACAAAAGCGTAGTAGCTTAACGCGCTGAGTGCAAATAAAATGCACGTGAGTTTAAAATCCCCCCCCCCCAGCCTTAACTTAATATACAGGCTACCCTCCCCTCTGTTGTTTTTCATTTTTAGAGATAAAATGTTTGGCAACGATTCAAAGGTCGATTTGTCACATACTCAAGGCTCAGCGTTTTCGGTTTTTATTTTCAAAGCCATCCAGCATGCCAAATTTCGCCACAAGAGGGCACTGTTGTTAACCTCACACGAACAGGAACAATGTTTGGATGCGTGGAAACATAAAATCCGGGTGAAAATCACTTTAAACTGATCTGCTCTTTATAAAAGAAAATCTGGGTATTTTTCAGTGAAAATCGGTAAAAACCGAAAACGCCGAGCCTTGCACATACTTCATGTACAAGTACAATAAATAGTGGAATCATTTTTTTGGTAACTCCAAAACTGCAACAAGAGAAATGAAAAACAACAATAATAATGAAATAAAATGCAATATAAATTAAAAAAAGGTAAAATATCCGGGGAGGGTACTTAATGGGGACTATACTTAATAATGTATACAAGTGTTCATGTCATCATAAAACAAAATTCATAAAACGTGTAAAATGGAGCCATATTCAGTTGCCTACCAACACGGGGATCGCTAGTTCAAATCCCCGTGTTACCTCCGGCTTGGTCGGGTGTCCCTACAGACACAATTGGCCATGTCTGCGGGTGGGAAGCCGGATGTGGATTTGTGTCCTGGTCGCCGCACTAGCGCCTCCTCTTTTCGGTCGGGGCACCTGTTCGGGTGGGAGGGGGGAACTGGAGGGAATAGCATGATCCTCCCATGCGCTACGTCCCCCTGGTGAAACTCATCACTGTCAGGTGAAAAGAAGCGGCTGGCGACTCCACATGTGTCAAGGAGGCATGTGGTAGTCTGCAGCCCTCCCCGGATCGGCAGAGGGGGTGGAGCAGCGACCGGGACGGCTCGGAAGAGCTGGTTAATTGACCAGGTACTATTGGGGAGAAAAATAGGGAAAATAAAAAAAAAACAAAAGGCGTCATATTCAGGCTTGAGCTGTAGTTCGTGGAGATAGCGTTGAAATGAATCCAGCTACAGGCCTCCTCTGCTAGTGGTCAGTTGGAGGGTATTATGGAGAAGAATCTTGTACTACACCTGGAATAACCCCCAAAGCTAGAGTCGTGGTAAAATGTCTGCCTGTTTGTGAACATACGCAACGCTTTGACACGGATGTCTGCATAGGTGCTTGCCTATGTGCATGCACGTGGTGCTCCCATGTGGCTTAAAGAGTGGTGCCATGTTTACAAATCCAGATTCCACCGGAGTAGCCAAAGAAATCTGGAAACAGAATCAAGGAAAATAAGCAAAAACCAAAATGGCTTTAAAATGGTGGGAACATATCCTTTTTAAAAATTTTTTTTTATTTTTTGTGCTTTGTTGTTTTGTCTATTCTGAGTCGTCTATATATATTGTGTCAGCTTTTTTTCCTCGTTTCTGTTTTGGTGTCGTATTGACGTCATGCTAGTCAGCATTGGTATGTCCTGGTTGATGCACTTTTGAGATGTTGGTGTGCACAGTTGTGGCTTTTTGAGCCACAGTCCCCCAAAAACCCCGAGCATCACAGAGACATTTACATATACTTAAATTTTTCCAGTCTCTTTCCTTTTGTCATCATTACTTTGCTACATTCGGTGTTCCCCGTGGAACAAGAGGTTTGCCATCAGGGCAACGTGAACCAGAGGGGTTGGGGGTGGGGGTATGACTGAAGAAAAAAAGAAGAAGCAGACATCATTGTTTCACATGGGTGGCGCAGTGGTTAGCATGGTTGCCTCACAGCAAAAAGGTCCTGGGTTCGAGCCCCGGGGTAGTCCAACCTTGGGGGTCATCCCGGGTCGTCCTCTGTGTGGAGTTTGCATGTTCTCCCCATGTCTGCGTGGGTTTCCTCCGGGGGCTCCGGTTTCCTCCCACAGTCCAAAGACATGTAGGTCAGGTGGATCAGCCACACTAAATTGTCCCTAGGTGTGTGTGTGTGTGTGTGTGTGTCCGCGTCCGCCTTGTGATGGACTGTCGGCCTGTCCAGGGTGTCTCCCAGCCTGCTGCCCCATGACTGCTGGGATAGGCTCCAGCATCCCCGCAACCCTGAGAGCAGGATAAGCGGTTTGGATAATGGATGTAACCATTTAAAATCACTGTGCCAAATTGTTCTATTACTTTGTTATTGCCATTAGCATTGTTAAAGCTGCTGTTGGTAACTTTCTTTTAACACCTTTTTGTCATATTTGGTTTTCCATCAAGTAAATGTACCGTGGGGGGAAAAAAAAAATCCGCTCTCTGCCTGTTTCTGGGGCTGTATTCTGATTGGCAAACAACTCAATTTGATCCTGACCAATCACAGCTAAGGAGCATCCCTTACTTGATGCCAGTCATGCCGTGTTCACACGTAGTGCAGCGCGGTACTTCGGAAATAGTGATCTTTGTAAATAATTCACTTGTAAGTAAAACAGTGCTTCATAACAACAATATTGGTGCAACTATGAGATTCGCGGAATTTTTTTGTTTTTTTGCATGCACAGATTAAAGGGAATTTTCGCCGATTTTCATCCTCAGCTCCATGTATTAATCGTAGGATTGACGTCTCTATAACATACGCAATACTTGTCAGTGTCGTCTGCATTGCTGTAGCTCGCCATAGCAATCTGGCTTACTTCCGGCACCAGTGACGTCAGCAGAGAACGTCAGCTCTGTTGGCAGTAGAACGTCGATTTCTCGGTCAGAATTATTTTTTGGGCATCCGGGTGGCGTGGCGGTCTATTCCGCAGCCTACCAACATGGGGATCGGCGGTTCGAATCCTCGTGTTACCTCTGGCTTGGTTGGGCGTCCCTACAGACAAAATTAGCTGTGTTTGCAGGTGGGAAGCCGGATGTGGGTGTGTCCTGGTTGCTGCTCTAGCACCTCTTCTGGTCGGTCGGGGCGCCTGTTCAGGGGGGAGGGGGAACTTGGCGGAATAGTATAATTAAAGGATTGAAGGGCATTGGCAGCTGATGAGTGCGCAACACATGAAACAAGCTTGTACTGCTATGTATAAAAGTTTTTTTCTTGCGTCTCTTAATAAAATATTTAATATAAATATATTAATAAAATATATACAATAAAATAAAAAATGTTAAGTTTTCTTTATTGTAGTTCTATAATTTCATAAATGCAACAAAAAATGGCATTGTAATGGAAATGTAAAGTTAGAGAACTAAATACTCATTAATGGCCCACTGAAGATTAGCCACATGTGATAAAACGTAATGAATGCTCGTGTCTTTATGCATGCTCAATAGTCAGGTAAGAAAATCAAAGCAAGTTGAATCAGTTCATATGGACACAATGTTCATTGACAGAAACGTTTCATCACTCATCTAATCAGTCTAAACTGACCGCAGGTATCTCCACCCTTATAAACAATACAGTGGCATAATGACTGAAACCAACGATCGGTTTCACATGCAAATAGGCATGACTAGTCACAGAGGATTTGGGAATGTTTGCAATCACAGCATTGTAAGATGGCAATAGATGTACTCTAATCCCCCTCCCATGAAATTACAATGGTGATGGGGGACATTTGATTGTTCATGTTTACCATAGACCAACACATACTGATCAGTACTTCAGGTTTGACTCTCATCATCCACTGGAGCACAAACTAGGAGTCATCAGGACGCTGTACCACCGAGCTGACCACGTCCCCACCAACACAGCAACTGGGGAAGAGGAGAAATTCCACATTAAACAGGCCCTGGTTAAGTGTGGTTATCCTAACTGGGTATTTGTCAAAGCCAGGAAGATGCCCAGACAGTGCACCAGCCAATCGAAGAGATGAGAAGGACAACAGCTGTCTAAGTCAAGTCAAGTAATTTTATTTGTATAGCCCAATATCACAAATTACAAATTTGCCTCAGTGGGCTTTAACCTACCTAGCTAACCTAACCTAAGTCTAAACCAGTGGTGATTCTGTATGTGGTGGGAGTGTTGGAAAAGTTGAGATGCGTATTTTTCAAACACCGCGCCCCAGTCGCTTTCAAATCCCAAAAATTGGTCCACCCCAAGGATCGGGTCCCCAGGCACAAACAGAACAATATAGTGTATGCTGTTAAGTGCCAGGAGGATTGCCGTGACTTGTACATTGGGGAAACCAAACAGACGCTGGCTCAGAGGATGGCACAACACAGGAGAGCTAACACATCAGGCCAGGACTCCACAGTCTACACCATCTACAGACCAGTGGCCACTCTTTCAAGGATGAGAATGTGCACATCCTTGATAGGGAGGAATGCTGGTTTGAATGGGGCGTCAAAGAGGCCATCTATGTCAAGAGCGAACGACCATCTCTGAACCCGGGGGGGGGGGTAAGAGTTCTTCTGTCACCATCTTACAATGCTGTGATTGCCAACATTCCCAAATCCTCTGTAAATAGTACACATGGCCATTGTAACTCTAGTTAATGATCAATCCTATTTGCATATGAAACCGATCGTTGGTTTCGGTCATTATGCCACTGTATTGTTTATAAGGGTGGGGATACCTGCAGTCAATTTAGACTGAAGAGGTCACTTAGATGAGTGATGAAGCATTTCCGTCAATAAACGTTGTGTCCAGATGAACTGATTCACCTTTCTTTGATTGATGAATGCTCATTCAGACCTAGCTAATGGCTCCCCACTGTTTGCAGTGTGTTGGGATGGGTTAAATGCTGAGCATCATTTCCCCCACGGGGATTAATAAATACATCTTATCTAGTAATTTTGATAAGCCAATTTCGACTTAATTGACTGTGTTACTTTCATTATAAGGCTCAAATATGTTTAACGGCTCCAGACAGATTTTTTTTTGGGGGGGGGGGGGGGCCAAAAATGGCTCTTTTGATAGCAGAAGTTGCCGACCCCTGGTCTAGTGCATGTGTTTTATGCCCCCCACTTTTATGCTTACTAGGAAGCATACCGAATTCTTTGCAGGTACACAAAGAAACGGTTCTCATAAGCGCTTTGGGTGTCTAGAAAAGCGCTGTATAAATATGAGTATTATTATTATTTATTATTATTATTATTATGTTAGCTAGAAAGGCCATAATGAGAAGTGGGTTGGGGATGATTGTCCTGTTGAATTGTGGAAATCCCTGATATCCAATGTTGTCACGTTAGAGAAGTTGAGATACTGTATTGGTGGGAGAATGCTTCTTATTGTAAAAAAAAAATGGGAGAAACCACTAAATCTTCTTGGAATTAAGCGCAGTTTGGCATGAAAATAATTGACAGAGCTGAGGGATTGTTCTGTTTATGTACAATACCATTGTTTGATATTTCTGTGCTCTGGTGACTAGATGAATGCGGTGTGTTGTTTCCTGGACCTATTATGCAAACGTTTTGCATATGCCACTGAGTTATTGTTGATGTTTTCTTCTTTTTGAAAATCAAAATCAATAAGAAGAATGTTAAAACAATAGAAAAGAGAAGAGCAAATAAACAATTAACAGAACATGAACAATGAGCAGCTATGTAGCCACTTCAAACTGTATGCTATCAGGCAAAAGCCATTTGTGAAATGTATCTGTATATAACGATCCCAAACGAGCTCAATTCCCGAGTAAAGTTTAGCTATATTGAAATTCATCGGTTTTACTGGAATACCCTTACTGTGTCTTATTATTCTACAAATTTGATTATAGCACAAAGTGGTATGACAATAGAGAGCGATCCTCAGGCACAATTAACCTGTCACATTTCTTGGAACCCTTAGTTCTTTCTGTATTAGTTTAGCTGAATCAAGCCAGAGGCTTAGAAAACAAGGCTTGGTATACCCCGCCCCCCCCTTTTCTCTCCAATTGTATCTGGCCAATTACTCCACTCTTCAGAGCCATCTCGGTCACTGCTCCACCCCCTCTGCTGATCCGGGGAGGGCTGCAGACTACCACATGCCTCCTCCGATACATGTGGAGTCGCCAGCCGCTTCCTTTTTACCTGACAGAGAGGAGTTTCACCAGGGGGACATAGCGTGTCGGAGGATCACACTATTCCCCCCAGTTCCCCCTCCCCCCCGAACAGGTGCCCCGACTTACCAAAGGAGGCGTTAGTGCAGCGACCAGGACACATACTCACATCCGGCTTCCCACCCGCAGACATGGCCAATTGTGTCTAGGGACGCCTGACCAAGCCGGAGGTAACACGGGGATTCGAACCGGTGAGCCCCATGTTGGTAGGCAACGGAATAGACCGCTACGCTACCCGGACGCCGGTATACCTTTGCTGTTGTCCGCTGCATCACACCATGTTGGCGAGGAGTTGTGCACATGGTTGTCGTTTGTGTTACCAGTACCGTTGGAGCTGAAGCCAGAACAAAAGAGTCCCACAGAAAAACTACAATGACAACAACAAGTGACCCCATGCAGTGGTTTCATTCTACATAATGCACATGAGAAGCGTCTCCTCTGCTGACCCTCATGCAGATTGAGGCATTTTCGTTTTGTTTTCTGATCGTAAAAGACATATGCCTGCTCCTTATGATTTCACTACATGCTGCGGGATCACTAGATTATGTAATAATGGCTCTGAACTCTATGAGATATGGTGTCACTGGATGTGATGTGAATGGAATTCCAATCATTGAATACCAATGTCATTGAGCCCTCCCACCAGCACAATCTGGCCGCGTTCAGCACAGTTATCAAATGGTGCCGAAAATCCAGAAATGAGCACAGTTTAGAACCACTCCATGCCAAACTATTTGCTCACAGAGTGCTATTGGAACGGTTCTGTTCTCTGTTCAGAAATGTGGAAATGGAAAAGCATCAGTAGTTGCACTATTTACAGTAGGTCGATATCTGATTTTGTGTAGTTAAGGGTTGAGTTGGCAAGTCAAGCTCATATTCCTATGAAATTCTCCTTACTCTCCCATTTCTCGTTTGCAGAGTGGCTCCAGGATTTTGATTTTGATTGTGTCATGAAAAGAATTTTGCCTATTTTTTTCTTTTTCTTTTTCTTTTTTTTACTTGTGGGAGGTAGCACATAGCACTATAGCTAGTGAATTCTGTTTTATGGTGGATTTTCTCTTTTGTGGCCTTGAATGTCAGTCCGTGTCATGCATTGCCTGGAATTAATAACAAAGCAAATGTGTCGGTTGATTCTGATTGAGGCTATTTCATATCACAAAGGCAACATTTGATCGTGTTGTTTTGTCTTTTCTGCACTGTGTGCAAAAATTATCAGTATACGTATGTGCATCACTACATCTGTTAACACTATATGATTTTTTTTTGTGTGTACATTTGTATTTCTTTTTTGCGACCAAATTTTTATTGGTTTTCCTTTTTTTAACCTTTCGTTACGGAGGAGGCGTTACATATCAAAATCAAGTAACTGAAATATCGTGTTGACATTGCACAACATATCTAAATCTTTTCACTAAGGTAATCACATGCATCATAAATGCATATACATTTACATTCACATAGTGAGATGGAATGACATACAAAAGTAAACTATATGCGGGTAATGTAGCGGTCTATTCCGTTGCCTACCAACACGGGGATCGCTGATTCGAATCCCTGTGTTACCTCTGGCTTGGTCGGGCGTCCCTACAGACACAATTGGCCGTGTCTGTAGGTGGGAAGCTGGATGTGGGTGCGTGTCCTGGTCGCTGCACTATTGCCTCCTCTGGTTGGTCGAGGCGCCTGTTCGGGGGGGAGGGGGAACGGGGGGAATGACGTGATCCTCCCATGCACTACTGGCAAAACTCCACTGTCAGGTGAAAAGAAGCGGCTGGTGACTCCACATGTATCGGGGGAGGCATGTGGTAGTATGCCGCCCTCCCCGGATCGGCAGAGGGGGTGGAGCAGCGACCGGGACAGCTCGGAGAGTGGCGTAATTGGCCAAGTACAATTGGGGGGGGGGGTAAATAATATGAAAAATACAGAAATATAATGTGTACACAAGAACCCAAGGTAAGCACATCAATAAGATAAATAATACAATTCAAAATTTGGGCCATTTAAACCTCGCCATCTGTTATCCTGCTGGAGTATTGTAGTTCTAATCTCTGGTTTTTGTCCTTTTCCATATGAACTTTAAGACAAGATTTTGCAATCTATCCCAATAACCCCACTGAGGGACCTCTCTGCAACATACTGCTATAAGAAACAAGCCTTGGGAGTAGGTTAATTTTTGCAGTAGGGATTCGAGTGGCTAATGATATTGTCAACTTTGACCATCCATCTAAATCCTCTGTACGGGATTTAGAAAGATTTTTTATAATTCTTTGTCACAATTTTGTCCAAAGAAGAATAAATATCGATTTGTATTTATTTTGAAACTTATACACCAGTTCCTGGTAGATCTTTAAAAAAACTCAAGGTTTTCTGATTTAAAGGTTAAAATTTTGTCTGTAAATCAGTGCTGACATGCATTGTGGGACATTTTATAAAGAGCTGCTGTGATGACTCAGAATTTGGGACGTGGATGTTTATAGTTAACGGCAGTTAATGATGGCTGTTGATCGGTTTCTCTCAAGAAGACAAATGCTACAGAACAGTCATTGGAGGAAGACTCACATTTCCCCAGATTACAAAATTGGACAGAAATTGTAGCTGTAGCAAGGATGAGCTATTATAATGAAGGGGGGGGGGTTAGCATATTGCAAGTATGATAAATGCTATAGCAGCTTGAGAAAAGGTGGGAGTATGAATTCAAAACAACCTTCTATGTCTAAGTCCTTCAACAGTCCAGACCAAGCCAATAAAAGTTTTACGAAGGTGGAAATTGCGAAATCTTAGCGAGCTGGTGTTTTAAGTCAGTAGAGAATACCGCCCGTGAGGCTGCCTCTGCTAACCAAAGTTATGGAGTGAAATGTGTGGTATATATAACTAGACAAAACGGTGTATTGACTTTTTATTTATTATATATAAAGAATCGAATTTTTTTTTTAATTATGTTTTGGACTTTGAGCTAAGATGCAAAGAACTTTGATGATAATCAAATGAATACCAGAGGGTTCACTTCAGCCTTTGGGATATTTTTTTTTCGAGAACATTAAGGTTTTTGTTTTTGTTTTTTGCTTGCTGTCCAGACTTATATTTGGCTTTATGTTTAGTTTAGTATTTAGTGGGGGGCGTCCGGGTAGCATGGCGGTCTATTCCATTGCCTACCAACATGGGGCTCACCGGTTCGAATCCCTTCGGTACCTCCAGCTTGGTCGGGCGTCCCTACAGGCACAATTGGCCGTGTCTGCAGGTGGGAAGCCGGATATGGGTATGCGGCCTGGTCGCTGCACTATCGTCTCCTCTGGTCAGTTGGAAGGGGAACTGGGGGGAATAGCGTGATCCTCCCATGCACTACGTTCCCCTGGTGAAACTCCTCACTGTCAGGTGAAAAGAAGTGGCTGCGACTCCACATGTATCGGAGGAGGCATGTGGTAGTCTGCAGCCCTCCCCGTATCGGCAGAGGGGGTGGAGCAAGTGGAGTAATTGGCTGGATACAATTGTGGAGAATATGGGGGGGGTATCTAGTGAGGAATCGCTTGCACTTTTTGGCGTTGTAGAACTGGTACAAATTTTTGCCAAACTGGCATTAGATGTCATGTAAAGTTGAATCGGCTGAAAGGTATTGATTGGTAAACTGTCACTAGTGCTGGATGCTATGTAAAATATGATAATAATTGCAGCAAATTTTACATGATAAATCATCATCTGCTTGCATATGCAAAAATACCATAGTTAAGAATTCAACTGAGGTTCATCACATTGAACTGTTTACTAATGTAAATAATGTAAACTTTATGGGGCAGCCCCTGAATATCCGAATATTTGGATACTTGTTTGACAGGTTGGTGTTCAAATAAATTGTTTATCATAGTAACATGACAATGTCTGGATTTCATCCCCATACAGTACAATTACAAGTCAACTAGTGATAATATTGCCCTAACTGTCACTCTCCTTTGGAAGTATTCATGGAGCTCACATCCCCTCTTTTTTCCCCCCTCTGCCCTCCTTCACCTTACCTTAGGTAAACTGAGATGCCACTGAAAGACACCCAGGAAGCATAGTGAGCGTGCTTGGTGTTTGATCTGTGAGTACCTGCTGCCATGAAGAGTGAGGTGTCATCCGAGGCCCCGGGCAGACAGGAGCACCTGAAGGAGCCGCTGGTCAACCCAGAGCCAATGGAAGCTGCCAAGAGCTTCCCTGGTAACATGGAGGTGATTGGAAAGGCAGGCAGCGAGTTTGCAACTTTATGTGCCGAGTCCAGGCACAGGTCCTTGAGGGACACGGGAGCACGTAGGGACTCAGATAGAAGCCTCCCTGGACGTAAAAAGCGCAAGAGCCAACAGGCAGGGCCTTCAGACTGCTCCCTGAAGGAGGACCACATTAGTGAGAGTTCACTGGCCCCTCAGCGTCCCAGGGTAGAACTCTTGGAGCAGCCCAGTGAGGATGAACATAATCACGAGTCCTCTTTCAGTGACTGTGCCTCTTCCCCATCCTCCAGCCTGAGATTTGGGGACTCTGACACTCTCAGCTCAGAGGATGAGGGAGAGGCAGGAGCAGCCGGGGGCCAGCATAAGGCCCCTGCGCTGACATCCAGTGGGGGGACCGGGGCAGGGTTGCGCCCTGTTTTGGGTCGAACTCGAGGGAGTCGCTCACAAAAGTGGGTGCGGTCAGAGGCTGAGCCGGTGCTGCTGAAACGACCGTGTCCTAGCAGCAGGCGACCTCTACATAGGAAGCGCTTTGTCAAACCTGGTGGGGCCCAGCGGACCCAGAAGCAAAAAGAGCGACTGCTTCTCCAGAGGAAGAAACGCGAAGTGATTGCTCGTAGGAAATATGCCCTGCTCCACAGCACCAGTAGCTCGAGTGAGGAGCTGAGTAGCGAGTCGTCTTCCCCCTCCTCCACAGAAGCAGAGGATGAACTGTACGTAGACGTTAGCAGTACCAGCAGCCAGCCCAACAGCACTGCTGTAGCCACAGGTAAAGCACAACCTTTTAAATTACATTTGCATTCAGCTGTTGCTAATATGTAGAGTGACTTTCAGTGAATGAGCGAATATTGGTTTCTTGGCTGTTGCTGGATTTGATCCTGTCTATGATCTCTGTTGTGGGATGATTATTTTTGATCTTCTGGCCACCTTATAGCTTTTCCAGGTGTTCAGGTCACTATTATTAAACCCACACGTAAAATATGAGCAAAGCTATGTTTTGTTATCACCCCCCCCACCCCCCCCCCACACACACACTTAGCTTACTTAGCTTAAGGTTGTATATCGTGTCCGATGATGACAATCCTGCCTATGTTACTTGTGAGTCTTCTTATGGCTGTAAAGTCCAATCCGCGATCCACACTGTCTGCCACAGACAGAACAGGTGAGAGCACTGACAGGGTGTGGATGTGGTACTGGCTTTATGTCTCTTTAGATGTCTCCTGACACACACACACACACACACACACACAGATAAAACACTGTTCATGCACAGTATTTGTACTTTTGTAGATGTTAGCTTAGCAATTTCATCACACTGAGCTGGAAATGGTTACGTCAACAATTGTCATTGCAAAATTTAGCTGAGAATTTTTTTTTCATCTGAAGAAGTCGACGTGAGTGCACGTTTTCGAGAGCTGTTCACCTTTATAACATAAGTGGAACATAGCTATTACGCCTTATATTTCACAACACATCTTAGAGCGGTGTTGTGTGTTTTGTGTTGATGTGTTAGTGACCTCACATTATTGATATTTTCCGTGTATATACTTTACCAATAAAACAGGCATAAGCTAATAACACTGTTAGCTACAACAGCATTAGGTTGGTTTCCATAAAGGGTGTTAAGGCGCATTATGGACATATCGCATTAAAAAAGTTAATGGAAAGGGCAAAATTTGAATCAACTTCGGGCGAACTCCTCTAATCTGCATCAAAGTTAGTATGCTCGCTTGAGGTGGTTTTAGCCTGATTTGAAACAGAGTTAATGCGCAAAATGGTAAATGGAAACACCTTTGCCGAATTAATTCTGACATAGCGAATATTTACCTTACGTGGCCAGCTGTTTCCACTGTAGGCGTCTTCCTGTTCACATTCACATGCGCGAAAACATTGCTGGTAACAGGAACATGTGGACCGATGAGGAGACCAAAATATTCCTTGCTCTCATCCACGAGAGAAACGTAACTTCAATTTTGGATGGAAGACAGCAATGTAAAGCAACAATCTACCAGGAATTACATAATGAAATGCTCGCAAGAGGATTTGACAAGCCCTGGATTGTTTTGCGTACTAAATGGAAGTCTGAAGCAGCAGTACATGTCCGATAGACGAGAGATGTCTCAAAGTGGTGCTGGTGGGAGAAACCAAATAAAATGTAGGTTTTTCGAGGAAATGGAGCAAATTCTCGGCCAGAGGCCCATCGTTACATCTCTAAGCTCTACTATCAACGGCTCAGGTTGGTATTAAGTTATTTTAAAATCGAATTTTTGTTGAACATAGGAAACTGCATGCTACCCTATTTTCTCATCATTTTGTGTAGAATACTTGCTAGCTAATGGGGGCAACCATTTTTGAAATACTGTAGATCAAGTACCGAGCGCTTTATCCGATGGACAAGATGAAAGAGATGAGAGCAATGCTGATAGTGAAGGTAGGCTACTGTATAGCCCTAATTCACAACTTGTGGAATGTATAGCTCTTGTATCCACTTATTGTTCAAAAATGTTGTAGGCTAACTGAAGCCTATCTTCTCTTTAGCAACTACACTGCTAAGACATAAGGTCTAGGATGACATGCCGTGTTCACGTGTCCTAGAACTACTATTAGGATGGGGAAGGGAAGTTTTGAGAAATAAATGAGAAATATAGCCTACTGACAACCTTTTCCTTTTAAATATAGCAGAATCACCAGATAGGCCTGACTCTGTGGCCTCATTGGAAGCAGATGGTGACAGATCTTCAAATGAATCAGACATATCCCATTCCCAGCTCGAGAGGTCAGGACCGTCAAGTCGCCAAAGATTCTGGACACATTCCACAACAAATACAAGGCCCATTTTAAGAGCAGGGGACATGACAGCCATCTTTGATACCATCCTGAAACAACAGCAGGATCAAGCAGAGAAAGACCAAGCGACCATGCAGTACATTTCCACTGTTCTGGGTCAAGCAGTGCAGTGCTTTGAGCGCTGTGCACCAGCAGCAGAGAGGCAGGCACGTGCATGTGAGGTAATGGCTGATTCAGGGAAACAGAGCAACAACACAGTGCAAGGCCATTTCCAAACACCCTCATTTGCCCCTCACCAACAGTCTACCCCCTACAGCCAACAGCCATCGATATCCTACAACCAACAGTGGTCTAGCTCCCATAGCCACCACCAGTCTACCCCTCACAACCAACACCATTCAACCCCTGGCAGCCAACATCCACCTACCTCTGCGGACACACAAGATTCCAGCATGTCGTTCACATCATTTTTTTTGGATTATTTATTTATGATTTTTCCCTTTTTCTCCCAATTTAGTAGCCAATCGATCCCTATTTTAGTTCAAACACCCGCTCTCCTTCTACATGCGTTCGCCAACTGCATCTCTCCGGCCGGCAGTCTCGAGGGAGACGCCTCCCCACTTTCATGACAAGGCGAATCCAGGCCGAACCACTGATTTTTTTTTTCCGACACACACACAGAGACGCATTCATGTAGCGAACACAAGCCGACTCCGCCCCCCTCCCGAAGACAGCGTTGCCAATTATTGCTGCTTCATCAAGTCCAGCCATAGTCGGATCTGACGAGACCGGGGCGCGAATCCCGGTCCTCAGTGGGCAACTGCATCGACACAAAGCCGACACTTAGACCGCTAAACCACCTGCGGACCCTTCATATTTACACTTGGAGTAGGGAATACAAGCCTGTGTTTCTTGTGCCTTATAAATGATATTTGTAGAAGGCCGCTTGTTCTACTGAAGTGTCACTTAATGGCATCACAAATATTTTTTTGCGTAGCCTAGTTAATTTGCTACAAACCAGTTAATGGAAACGCGCATCAATGCGCCTAATTCGCTTTTTTTTTTTTTTTGCGAATTTTCAACAGTTTGCTTAAAATTCGCTTGACATTTTATTGAAACCCCACTACTGTTAGCATCTGTGACTTGTGTGTGTGTGCGGCTTTTTGTTTTTTTTTCTGATGGGAATCACGGCTACGAACAATGGAAAGGATCAAATGACGAATATTCAGAACGACAGAGAGAATGATAAAAACATGGAAAGTGAAGCGACGAAGGGGAATAAAATAAATGAAAACCGGAAAGAAAACAACGACAATGAGAGAGGAAACGGAACAAACGAGCGAACAGATGGCGAATGACAGAAAAACAGTGGAGAAGAATGTGGAGAAAGGAGAGAGAAATACGGCAAAGAGTTGATGGTGGAAGTGGAGGTAGAGGAAGGTGAAGAGTTACCATGATGGAAATATTGGAGGGGGTGACGAAAGAGTGTGTTGAGGTAGTTGGTTGCAGAGTTAGAGGAGAGAAGTCTTTTGAAGTCACAGTGAAGGATGAGGACGGGAAATCCAAACTGATGGACGGTGTGCGAGTGAAAGGGGCAATGATTCATGCCAAAGACATCACAAACAATGACGTGGTGGAGTCCTTCATCAACCTGCGTGTCTATTTGGAGGACTGGAAGATACTGGCAAAACTGGGAGAATGTGGAGTGAAGGCGTTATCGCCACTTAAACAACACATGTGGCCTGGAACAGGAATAGCTGACGGAACGAGATTTGTTGAACTACGTTTCAACGACCAGGTCCGTTCACTCCCCTGCTCAACAAAATTTGACTCTTAAGAGGTGCAGAATACTTAAGAGTCATTCATGACAGACAAGTTCATGTGTGCAGACTCTGCATTAAACCTGGGCACATTTTTAGAGAGTGCCCAGAGTTTACTTGCTTTAAATGCAGCAAGAGGGGATACTACGCCAGAGACTGTGACGAGTGGAGAGAGACGGGGAGAGAAGAGGAAGAGCGGCAGAGAGAAGGAGAAGGAAGTGGAGAAGAAGAGGTGGGAGCAGAGGAGAACTTTGTAAGTGAAGATGATGACAGAGAGCAGATGGAGGAGGTGGTGGAGCAAGAAGGAGAGGAAGACGAGACGGCAGCTGAGGATGCACCAATGGAGGCAGAAGGTGAGAAGGAGACTGAGGAGACCAGCAACCACAAGGACAGTAAGCTGAGAAATGAGAAAGGAGAGAAGAAGAAAGACGAAGTGGTGGTGAGAGTGAATGAAGGGAAGAAGAACAGTGGGGAAGCAGGGGAGGCTTCTGGGGTAGAGAAGGGAGGGGGGCAGTGGGTTATTTCGAACAATACAGATAGTAAGTAGAACAAACAAGTACAGCTGTCTATAAATAGGATAACCTCAAAAGGGAGGAGATCTGGTAGAAAATAAAAGAAAGTGGTTAAAATGGGACATCTCTTTACACTTACAGTTAGGTCCATAAGTATTTGGACAGTGACACAATATTTGTAATTTTGCCCCTGTACACCACCACAGTGGATCTGAAATGATGTAACCAATATGTGATTGAAGTGTGGACTTTCAGCTTTAATTTAAGGGGTTGGACAAAAATATTGCATTAACCGTTCAGGAATTACAGCCAGTTTTATATATGGTCACCCTATTTTCAGAGGATCAAAAGTAATTGGACACTTGATTAACGAGTGGTTTCATGGGCAAGTAAGACCTTTTCCATCATTATTCCATGACAACTTAAGCAGATAAAAGGTCTGGAGTTCTTTCCAAGTATTTACATTTGCATTTGGTAGCTGTTCATCGGAACTCAACATGAAGTCCATAGAGGTGTCAATACAAGTGATGGAGGCCATCATTAGGCTGAAAAAGCAAAGGAAATCTATCAGATGGATAGTAGACACTTCAGGAGTGGCCAAATCAACATTTTGGTACATTCTTAAAAAGAAAGAATGCACTGGTAAGCTCAGCAACACCAAAAGGCTGGGAAGACCACGGAGCACAGCTACAGTGGATGATCGCAGAATTCTTTTCCTAGTGAAGACAAAGACATTCACAACATCTAGTGAAGTCAAAAACACTTTTGAGAGGTAGGGGTATCATTGTCCAAGTCTACAATCAAGAGACGCCTGCATGAAAATAAATACAGAGGGTTTACGACAAGGTGAAAACCATTGGTGTCACTTAAGAACAGGAAGGCCAGATTAGACTGTGTTTAAAAACATCTAAAAACCTACCCAGTTCTGGAACAAGGTTCTTTGGACAGATGAAGCAATGATTAACTTGTACCAGTAGGATGTGAAGAGGAAAAGTGTGGAGAACAAAAGGAAAAGCTCATGATTCTCAGTATACCATATCATCTGTCAAACATGGTGGAGGTAGTGTTATGAAATGGGCATGTATGGTTGCCAGTGGAACTTGGTCATTGGTGTTTATTGATGATGTGACTACTGACAGAAGTAGCAGGATGGATTGTGATGTTTATAAGGATATACCATTTGCTCAGATTTAGCCAAATGTCACAAAACTGAGAGGACGGCGCTTCATACTGCAGATGGATAATGACACAAAACAAGCTGAGAAAGCAACCCGAGTCTCTCAAGGCAGAAAAATGGAATATTCATCAGTGACCAAGTCAGTCACCTGACCTCAACCCAATTGAGCATGCTTTTCACTTGCTGAAGATCAAACTAATGGCCAAAAGACCCACAAACAACCAGCAACTGAAGGCAGCTGCCGTTAAGTATTGGCAGAGCATTTCAAAGGAGGAAACTCAGAATTTGAAGATGTCGATGGATTCCGGACTTCAGACAGTAGTTGACGGCAAAGGATTTCCCTCCAAACATTAAATATAATTGTTATAATCATAGTTATGTTTGTTTGTCCAATTACTTTTGAGCCTCTGAAAATGGGGTGACCCTGTATATCCATGGCTGTAGTTCCTGAAAAGTTAATGCCATATTTTTATCCAACCCATTAAATTAAAGCTGAAAATCTACTCTTCAATCACATCTCAAATACTTCATGTCAAATCCACTGTGGTGGTGTACAGGGGCAAAACTGCAAATATTGTGTCACTGTCCAAATACTTATGGACCTAACTGTATATTTTTGATGGTTAAAATCACCTCCTTTAATACAAATGGGCTACGGGATAAGATTTAAGAGACAGCAAACCTTCATGGTATGTAAGTCTGATATTTTATGTTTACAAGAGATACATTGGGATGAGGCGTGAATGAGAGAGTTTGAGAGAGAATGGATAGGAGAAATGTATGTGAACAATGGTGGAGTCAGAACAAGAGGGGTTGCAATATTAGTGAAAAGAGTTGTAGTTTAGAATGTCAGAAAATGTGTGGATGATGGTGAAGGGAGAGCGATAGGGATTTCTTTTGAGTATTTTCGGTAAAACATTTCAATTGTTGAATGTGTATGCACCGAACGATGAGAGAGAGAGGAGGTTTTTTTTTTGCGGAATTGGGAGGGATGGTTGGTGAGAACTGTATGGTAGTGGGTGACTTTAATGTATGGTGTGGAAGGTTGCACGCAACTGCGAGTGGGAGATTTCAGAGCGACTCATCGAGAAGTGTGTTGAAAGAAATGATGAGAGTAAAAGGGCTGATAGACGCGTGGAGAGAGAGGAATCCAGAGGGGAGGGCTTTTTCCAGGAGACAAACAGTGAAAGGGGTGTTAAAACAGAGCAGGATAGATTTAGTTTTGAGCACGAAGAGCATAGTAGATAAGATGGGGGAAATAGAATACAAAGACATGATAATTAGTGATCACTTGATGTTAGGTTTAGCGTGGAGCAAAGTGTAGCGAGGAGAGGAGGGGGGTTGTGGTGTCTGAATGGTGACTGCTGAAAGATGAGATATATAAGAAGATGGTGAGAGAGTGTATAATGAGAAGAAAGAATGAGAGTATGTATGAGGAGAACATTGGGAAGTGGAGGGAGAGTGTGAAAGAACAGTTAAAGATTGAGTATAGATTATAGCAGAGGCAGAAGTAAGATAGAAAGAAAAAGAGAGAGGAGGCTAAAGGGAGAGTTAACTGGAGAGGCAGAGAGGGCAGATAGGGAGGTAGGTTATGATTTAGGGGAATATATTAGAATAAAGATGAACTGAAGGAGATAGAACAAAAGTGTGTAGGGAGCAATAGTTAGAAGCAGGGCGAGATATGTAGTTGAAGGAGAGAAATGTACAAAGTATTTTTTAGGGTTAGAAAAGATGAAACAAAAGAATTATTTAGAAAAAGTGGAAGGAAAGGAAGGTAGAGAGATTGAAGACTTTGTAGGGATGGCTGAAAGAGTAGAAGATTATTATAGGGATTTATTTAGGTAAGAACAGATTGATGAAGACAGCATAGGACAAGTGTTAGATAAGGTGAAGGTCAGAGTAAGTGATGATTATAGAGAGATGTGTGAGGGAGCCATAGGGACAGGAGAAACAGAGGCAGCAATAGCAGGGTTAGGTAGGAACAAGAGTCCAGGGATAGATGGTTTAATTGGTGAATTTTACATAGAGTTTAGAGAGAAATTAGTGCCAGTGTTACATAGATTATTTAGGTGGATAGAAGAAAAGAATGAGATGCCGGGTAGTATGTCAACAGGGTTAGTCAGCATCATTTACAAGAAAGGGAGTAGGACTAGATTAGAAAACTATAGGCCACTTAGCATGTTAAATAATGACTATAAAATATTAGCAAGAGTATTAGCCAACAGAATCAAAAGAGTTATAGGAACGGTGGTGGGAAACAGACAGGCTTACAGCATACAGGGTAGGGACATAGCAGACACAATAAGTAGCATCAGAGACACTATTGACTTTATGAAGGGAGAGAAAAGAGGGATAGTTATTAGTTTAGATTTGAATAAAGCATTTGATAGAGTAGATCACAGATATTTATACAAGGTCTTAGAGAAATTTGGTTTTGAACATAGGCTCGTAGGATGGATCAGAAGAATGGATGATAGAGCAGTTAGTTGTATTATAATCAATGGGATAGTCACAGACACAAATTTAAGATAGAGATGTCAGTCAGGCAAGGGTGTCCCCTGTCCCCTATCGGCTCTGCTGTATTCCTTGTTGGCAGAACCGATAGTGGCACTACTGAAGGGAAATGATAGAATTAATTATAGAGCTACCAGGAGAGCTGATTAGTTTAGTTTGTCAGTATGCAGATGACACAACAGTTACAGTAAAGGACAAGGAAAGTGTAGTTGAGGTATTACGTAGTTTAGAGCTGTATGGTAGGGCATCTGGGGCTAAAGTAAACATAGATAAGTCAGAAATTATGTATATAGGGGCAAGTACAGAAGATTTAGGAATAGGATTAAAAGAGAAGAATGATTATTTCAGGGTGTTAGGTGTGAATTTAGGGATTGGGGAGATAAGGAAGATAGAGATATACAGTATGAAGAGATATTGAATAAGATTAGGAAGGCATTGGAGTTTTGGAAACATAAGAGGGTTGAAGCTGAAAGTGAAGGTGATGGTTGTGAATGGATTAGTTATGAGTATGATTGTGTATATAATGAATGTGTTGGATGTGCCTGAGAGTGTTGAAGGAGGTGGAAAGAATGGTGAGTGATTTTCTGTGGGATGGGAAGGGAGTTAGGATAGTAAAGGAGGTGATGGAAAATGACTATGAAGATTAGGGTTGAAAAAGAAAGCACTTAAGGTGAAAATGATGGTTAGATACTTAAGAAACAAGAGAGCTCATATATGGAAGGTGTTTTTAAGGGAGGCAATTTATAATTGGTTGGTGTGAGGAGAGTGGAGTGTATATGCAAATGAAGAAAGATACACTATGGACAAAAATATTGGCTCACCTGGCAATTACACCTACTGGAGCTTTTATGACATCCCGTTCTAAATCCATAGGCATTAATATGGAGTTGGTCCCCCCTTTGCAGCTATAACAGCTTCCATTCTTCTGGGAAGGCTTTCCACAAGATTGTGGAGTGTGTCTGTGGAAGTTTTTGCCCATTCATCCAGAAGAGCATTTGTGAAGTCAGGCACTGATGTTAGGCGAGAAGACCTGGCTCGCAATTTCCATTCTAGTTCATCTCAAAGGTGTTCAATGTAGTTGAGGTCAGGGCTCTGTGCGGGCCAGTCAAGTTCTTCCACACCAAACTCCCCCAACCGTGTCTTAATGGACCTTGCTTTGTGCAGTGGGGCTCAGTAATGCTGGAACAGAAAAAAGGCCCTCCCCAAACTGTTCCCACAAAGTTGGAAGCATAGAAATGTCCAAAATGTCTTGGTATGCTGAAGCATTAACATTTCCCTTCACTGGAACTAAGGGGCCTAGCCCAACCCCTGAAAAACAACTCCATACCATTATCCCTCCTCCACCAAACTTTACAGTTGGCACAATTTAGTCAGGCAGGTAACATTCTCCTGGCATCCGCCAAACCCAGACTCGTCCATTAGACTGCCAGACAGAGAAGCGTGATTCATCACTCCACAGAACACATTTCCACTGCTCCAGAGTCCAGTGGCAGCGTGCTTTACACCACTCCTTCCAACGCTTGGCGTTGTGCTTGGTGATGTAAGGCTTGCATGCAGCTGCTCGGCCATGGCAAGCCATTCCATGAAGCTCCTGGCGCACAGTTTTTGTGCTGATGTTAATGCCAGAGGAAGTTTTGAACTCTGCAGTTATTAATTCAACAGAGCGTTGGCGAATTTTTACGCACTATGTGCCTCAGCACTCGTTGACCCCGCTGTGTGACTTTACGTGGTCTGCCACTTCATGGCTGAGTTGCTGTTGTCTGTGAATGTTCTCATTCATCCAGGTCATGGTTATCCAAAGTAATTGAATCGAGTGCAACTGGACTTGGTATATATCTGTGAAGACGTTTCGCCTCTCATCCAAGAGGCTTCATCAGTTCGTGCCTTTCTGACTAGACCAAGCTAGTCTGACTGGCTGGTGATGAAACTCAGACATTTATCCTCTTTGGAGTCGTTATCAGAGCTAATGATGTCCATGGCTCTTTGTGTTCCGATGTTTAGCAATGCCCGTCGTTATCAGAGGTATTGATATGCGTGGCTCTTTGTGATCCGATGTAAGCAGTGACGGTTGTTGGGGGTGTTAGTTTTGACTTGAGTAGAAAAGGAACAGAAGGAATAACACAGTCATCCTGTATGTTTCTGGGGTCTCCGAGAAACTCAGGAGAATTTTTAACAAACACCGCATCCCGGTATACTTCAAACCCAGCAACATACTCCGACAAAGACTGGTTCATCCCAAAGACCGTGTACCACACACCCGGAAAAGCAATCTGGTGTATGCTGTACAATGCAATGAGGATTGCACTGACCTATACATAGGAGAAACCAAACAAGCACTACACAAACGGATCACCTAACACAGAAGGCCAAACTCCTCAGGACAAGACTCAGCAGTTTATCTACACCTAAAGGAGAAGACACACTCCTTCGAGGACAGCAACGTACACATTTTGGACAGGGAAGATAGATGGTTTGAAAGAGGGGTGAAGGAAGCCATCTATGCGAAACTGGAAAAAACATCCCTCAACAGAGGAGGAGGTCTGCGACACCACCTATCTCCCACTTACAATGCTGTCCTTTCATCTCTACCCAGGAGACTCAAGAAGCTTAGCCTCCAAGAACAACAGTTGGTCACTAACGGCTCCAACGACTCATGACCACTGAATGGAGCACTAACGAAGTCCAAACTAACACCCCCAACGACCGTCGCTGCTTAACATCGGATCACAAAGAGCCACGCATATCAATACCTATAATAATAATAATAGTACATTTTATTTGTAAATGCACTTTACATTTCAGAGAAACCTCAAAGTGCTATAAAACAATGGATAAAATACATCAACAATAATAGCTTGGTCTAGTCAGAAAGGCACAAACTGATGAAGCCTCTTGGATGAGAGGTGAAACGTCTTCTCAGATATATACCAAGTCCAGTTGCACTTGATTCAATTACTTTGGATGAGTTGCTGTTGTTCCTAAATGCTTCCACTTTTCAATAATACCACCTACAGTTGACTGTGGAATATCTAGCAGGGAAGAAATTTCACGAACAGACTTAAAGGTGGCATCCTATGGCAGTACCATGCTTGAATTCACTGAGCTCTTCAGAACGACCCATTCTTTCATAAATTTTTGTAAATGCAGACTGCATGGCTAGCTGCTTGGTTTTATACAGCTGTGGCAATGGGTCTGAATGAAACACCCGAATTCAGTGATTAAGAGGTGTGTCCCAATACTTTTGTCCATATAGTGTATGTTGAGGGGAGTGTCTGAGTTTTACAAGGAGGTGTTGGAAGCGTGGGGAGAGTTTGTGAAATGTGTGCAGTATGAATGTTACAACGTGAAGCAGGTGTGGACACAACCAGTTTTTTTAAATCCAAAAATCACATTTGAGGGGAAAACAATCTACAACAGGGTGATTTGGAGAGCGGGGTTTAGAAAGACAAGTGATTTAGTCAGTGGATATGTACCAGGGTTTATGAGGGCACAGGTACTGGTAGATGAAGTGAGGGGAAGGGGTGATGGAATATGGTTGGGAACAGTGGAGAGGATATTTGGAAAGATCAAGAGGGGGATGCCGAGAGCTTGGGTCAGTATGACTGAGAGAGAGGCTGTGTCGGACGAGGAAGGAGAGATAGAATGCACTGTCAAGCACTTTGAGATTGTCTTTGACAATGAAAGGGGCTATACAAATAAAATATATTATTTTTATTATTATTATAGAAATGTGTGTAGGAGAAGGATAGAGGAGAGTGAGTCTGATGAATGTGAAAACGAAAGTGATGTATCGATGTTTAAGAGAGGAAGAAGTGAGAAGACCGGCTGTGGAGAAAGTGTGGGAGAGGGTTATGAACGAGATGGTTGTAGGGAGGATATGGAGGAATCTGAGAGTGAAGTGGAAGAATGTTGAATGTGAGAATCTTGATTTTTTTTTTTACATTTTTTTATTACGGCACAATAGGGTATTCAGTCATTTAATAATCAGTAAGTTTGATGTGAATGTGGAGAAAGAATATGTGTGTGATGTGGCAGTGGAAACATTTATACATGAGTTTGTCGAATGTTGTGAACTGGAGGGATGCATGTTGTAAATAAAAAAAATAATTAATAAGTAGATGTTGGAAAGAAAGGTTTGTTGACAGAATGGAATGGAGAGAATTGTGGTTGTTTGGGGTGGCTGGCAAAGTGAACGGATGTAATGTTAATTTATTAAATTATGTTTTAAGCCATGCCACATTTGCTGTCAAGCTAAGGAGGAATATAGCCCATTAGGAAAAGAGGAAAGTTGAGGTGTGGAATATTTTTAGGAGTATAATGGAAAGAGATGTTAATATGTTGTATGGTTATATGAGGGCCGTTTCACACCTGCCTTGTTTGGTTCGATTGAATCGAACTCTGGTTCCTTTTCCCGCTGCGGTTCGTTTGGGCAGGTGAGAACACAGCAATCGTACTTGGGTGCACACCATAAGCGGACCAAACAAGCGGACCTATATCTTGTTGAAAAGGTGGTCTCCGTACGCTTCCAAACGCACTCTGGTGCGGTTCGTTTGTGGTGAGAACGTGATCCGACCTAGGACCGACGCAACTGCAGAAAGCACTGCACATTTTTGGACTAAACGATCTCCCGTAGCCAGCTACGCTGTGCATTATGAGATGAGGAAGACAATCCCGTTTAACAACAACATGCGAGCATGGCAAATTGTGGAAGAATGTGGAGTCATGAGGAGGTGCAGTGCTTCATAGAGATTTGGTCATATGAATATATAAGCTCACAACTTTCGATAACACACAAGAACAGCGAAATTTACTCACTTTAGCAAACAGCTCAGGGAAAGGGGGTTTCAAAGGTCTGTTGCACAGTGCCAAGTGTGCAATGCACTTAATAAAACAGGAAGTTCTGGTAAAGAGAAAGACAAATACCCATGGTACGATGAACTTGACAAAATACTTGGGCCAAAACCAGTCGTTGATCTGGTGGGTATTGTGGAGTCCCACGAGAGTTCAACACCATCGTCTGCTTCCACTGACGCTAAAGATGCTAGCACAGCTAACCTGGCTCCCGCATCTGACACGGATGTTGATGGTGAGTTCATTTAACTTTTTGCAGTTGCCGATACAAACCACTTGTTACAGAAGATGTGATGTAGGCAGAGATAGTAGTAGTATACTTTGCAATTATTCGTGTGCGACACAAGTAGAGACAGGCGATGTGATGGATAGAGTTACATTGCCTGCTAGCCTAGGCTACTTCATATAAGGCAGCTGGAATAAACCTGTTACTCATGAATACATTCTATTCAGTTGGTTTCTACACACACACACACACACACACACACACACACACACACACACACACACACACACACACACACACACACACACACACACACAGCATTATGCATCGAAATGTCTTTTGTTCCGCATTAATATGACCTGAGGAGTAACAGAGAAATTGTTTATTTCAATAAATGGGGAGATTCCAGCAATGTATCCTGTGATACTGATGCCACAAACACCCTTGCTGATCCAGGTGTGTCCTATGCTCCGAGCACAGAGAGCAGGGACACTGCCTATTCCTGGAGCCAAGGCTCGAAAAAGAAGTGCAAAATTGTGCTGAGTAGATGATGAATTCCGGGCATACATGACTGACAATCGAAGGATGCTGGAGGAAATACATGGAGCTGAAGAGAGCCATGTGGCTCAAGAGGCTTCTACTTTTGAGAGGATACTTCAGGCACAACGGGAGGCTGATGAGAGAATATTGCGGGCGATGCAGGCGCAGCAACAGGCCATTAACCAGATGTTTCTGCAACTAATGGACACTCTTGCAAGTGCTTTGAATCCTGGTCAGCCTCAACTTCATTTGAATCCTGGTCAACCTCAACCTCATTCAACAATGCCACCCTGGACCACACCGTCCTCACCAACATCAACCCCTAGTGCCTGGTCCATTCCACAGCTGTATCAGCCAACACAGCCTACTGTTGTGCCACCCATGATTCCTCCACATCAGCACCGGCAGTCAGAATCTCCATCCTCCCAAGATGGACATCCCAGCACTTCATCCATTCTGCATGAAATTAATAGTCAGCGGGGCTACTAGAAACTAGGTTAATTTTTTTTTCCAAATTAGGAAAGGCTGTTTGTGTAGGCCTTTAATGCACACGTTCGTTATTTGTGTTGTTTGAAGAAGGTACCTTTTTTGGTTTTGTGTGATCAAGAATGTTATATTTATTTTTTAGCATTACTACGACTTTGTGTGCATTCACATTTCCAAGAAATGATACCTCATTTTCAAGGTTTTGATCTTACTGGGCTACACATGAGGAGAATATTTTATATAAAGAGAAGCACTATTTGTGATAGAAGTAGAATAGTTTGTTTTTGCAGAATTTTTCAGTTTTGACTGTTTGCTTAAAGCTTTAACATTTTTTTGTAATTTCAAGAAATCTACAAGAAAACCACTCTTGAAAAAAAAGACTTTGTTTTCAAAATGGAGGCAAAGAATGTTTATGCTCAGATGTGTCAATTTTATGTCACAAGTTAAACATGAAATAAACAGTATTTCAAAGCAATAGGGTTTCCATTCCATCCATTTTGAATCAGACAAACAGGTTCCCAGCCTTCGGAATACACTAGCATACTGTACGTGAATGAGTACAAATGAACAAGGGAGATCACAGCCCATAACTAGTCATTTTTTTAACATTCTAAAGAATACTGAACTAGAGCTGTATTGCTTGTGTGGGTAACATTAAAATTGTAGAAAAGTAGCTACACAGTGCATTTCTGATGTCATTCAGCATGTTTACATGCACACTAATAAGCCAACCATTATTGGATTTATGGAGTTACCAGATTATTCAAGTGGTCATGTAACCAGCATAATACAATATACTTTATCGGATAAAGGCCGTTATCGGATTATGGAAAATCTGATAAACACACCTAGCTTTTTGACCAATATTCCATTTTATTCGGCGCATGTGTATCGTTAATCTGGTTTATTTCGTTGTTTTACATCTGTGCATGTGTAAAAATGTAAAAAAAAAACATGTCAAACTGCGAGCAGGTGCAGTTCATCAGACATGGCAAGCAGCTGTGGAAGAAACCAAATTCAGAGTGAGGAAGAAACCAAATTCATGTTAAATGAAATGACAACTCTTAATATTCTACATCTATTAGATGGACGGAAATAAAGAAACGGAGAGACAATTAAGAAGGTCTCAACGAAAACGGCAGAGGCGGGCTTCATGAGAAGCGTGGAACAAATAAGATGCCGCTGGAAATATCTTGAGACAAGCTTACTACAAAGCTAAACGGCAAAACACTACCAGTGGAGCTGATCCGGCTACATGCCCTTATTTCGACAATTTGGAAAACCTGTTGGGTCACAGACCATTATCCTGTACTGAGGGCAGTGGAGTAGACGTGGGCTTTGGGGACGAGCCCGTTACTCCTGCCCAAGGGAACGATGTCGCCTCATCACCAGGTAGGCATGAGAAGCACGTTACGTTAGTGTCTCATTTTGTCTCCCTTTGATGGAGAGAATAAACTCACACATTGAATTATGTTAATGCTATAAGATGGCCACAAGATTTATCAGCTCGCTAGTAACTTATACACACCATTGATGATAAGGGATAGGCCTACTGCTACACCTGTATTGTAGCTAGGCAGAATATGTGTATTAATTACTAGCTGACCTTAATTGAACTACCAAGTAGCTGTTCAGGTATCTAGCTAATATAGACGGCAATAGACAGTGAACAGCTATGCCATATGTTTTGTTTCACTTCCCTGGTCAACAAGTGTATAAATGTAAGAACATTTGTGTTTGCCTTTCAGCGACAAGTGATACTGTACTCACAGAGGACTCTTTGGAAGAAATGGAGAGGTCTGACATGGAGAGATCTGACTTGGAGAGAACTGACACCCAAGAAGTGATCTCCCACACTCAGCCCCCCAGCAACCAGGTCTACAAATTTATATTGACCAGAGTACATCTGGCCTAGATATGGTGTAATGTACCAGCCAATAGAAAAAAAATAACACACACCAAGGGTTATGGTGAGGTGCTGATCACTAGAAGCACTAGACTATAAGAAAAAAAATTATAGCACACTCTGGCTCCATATGCATAGCTCTTTTAAAAGACTGACGTTTTTGGCCTTCTCTCTCTCTCTCTCTCTCTCTCTCTCTCTCTCTCTCTCTCTCTCTCTCTCTCTCTCTATGCCTGTTGCTCCCTTATGGAACATAGGGCGTTGACAACGTTCTGTTGTCAACGTTTCAGTAACAGCCTACTGGCCTCCTTCAAAATCAAAATCAATAGAGTATTTTGAACAAGGCCAGTTGGCCGAAACGTCAGTCTATTAAAAGAGCTATGCATATGGAGCCAGAGTTTGCAACACTTTTTTTCTTATGGAAAGGTACTAGCCTGCCAGCCTAACTGACTTTTCTTGTGCCAGGCCCAACCACCAGACAGGCAAAAAGGCCCAGAAGGAGTGCTCAACAGCACTATTCGAACCTCGAGAGGCTGCAAGAGCAGCACCAAGCGTGGGTGACAACCCTGATGGCACAACAGCAAGAGTGGGAGGAGCAGTTCATCTCATCCCTGATGGAGTGCAATGCACGGTCCACAGAATGGGCTTTGTCTCTTATGCTGGTGGGTCTCCAACGACGGATGCCGCCAATGCCCCCGATGCCCCAGGTCCCTACACAAATGTACGGCCTCCATTCATACCCAGGGTTCTATCATCCTCCAAATTACACGTCTACCCCGAAGCCACCAAACGATGACCACTCGGATGATACAGCATTCTACCAGATGCTGTAGTTGTTAACATCATCTTCTGAATTTCAGGTTTACACTAATACCTCTGTTTACATTGAGTTTTTTAATAATTAAAATTAAGCACAGTGCATCACTGTTAGCACTCTTTATACTGTGACCGTTCTATTGCAGAGATAACCTTTGTTTACACTGTGAGTGCACAGATTTTTTTTACACTTTAAAGTCTGCAGTGTGCTACTGTTAGCACTGTTTAAACTGTGAGTGCACAGGAAGACTTAATATACTTTTTACAATTATTAAAGCAGTTGGATACTGTTAGCAGTGTTTACACTGTGAAACAAAGCATTTATATATTTTTGTTATATATATTCACAATTTCTCTGTATAATCACAGAAGAAAATTAAAATGTTTTGATAACCAATGACAGACTTGTTCATTCAAGTTAGACATAAGTGCTCAGTGAGCATTGCTTTATTTAAAAAAAGATTTTAAAAGTTTGTAATTACTAAATGACATGTATGACTTGTAAAACAAACATAATTACTTATGTACAGCTAAGCTGTAGAGGAGTAGATGTCAAAATCATAACTGCTGCCGTTTGTCATGCCACCCCTTGTGCATGTAGTGTCTTTTACCAGAGCTGAACAGCTGGGGTGCATTCCTGTGAAACTGACTCCAAAAAAAAAAAAAAAATGTAGGTCAGTCACTGTTCATATTTCTTGCACACGAAGTGGGAAATTGCTGGCCATATACTCTGTGAGGACTCGCCTAACAGCTTCATCTGCATTGCGTGGTAGAGGGTGCGACCGGGCTGCAGGCTGGGGCACGGTTCTCTCCACGGAAGCTGCCTCTTCCATCCGGGTTGGATTGAGAATCTTATCTTCTCACAGAAATTGTGCAAAGCACAGCAAGTGACAGCAACAAACTGTGTGAAGGTGAAGTGGAAGTCACTCCGCTTAAGAAGAACCCGCCATCTTGATTTCAACCTCCCAAACACAATTTTGACTGCTGCCCTAGCAGCACTGAGGCAGATGTTGAAGGACTTTTCCTGAGGGGTGAGAGCAGAAGTGTGGGTGTACCCTTTCATGAGCCATTCCATTAGGGGTAGGCTGGGTCAACAAGCACGAATAAGTCGACAGGTGTTCCACTGATGTCCTGAACATGCTGGAAAGTATGACAGAAAAAGTACAGTTTGTTAAAGATGCAATAACGGCTTCCTTTAGAAAAGAGCAAGGTAGTTCCATTACTTTTTCTCCACAGGGCTTGGATTTCTCTGCCGGTATAACAGATATATACAAAAAGTATACGTTTTTTTTTTTTGTGACTCTGTACTCTAGCACATTGGATTTGAAACTAACCATGACTGTGATCAAGGTATGCACTCAATGTTGGCCCATACATACCTTGGGAAGAAGGTGAGCCTTGTTGAACAACTGAGATTGTTTGAGCACAGTAGCATCATGGGCGCTTCCAGGGACCTTATAGCTAGCCCTCCAAAAGCTGACAGAAGAACAATACAGAACAATATTACCTACTAAAACTACTTATTGGTGTGTTTATATGCCTACTAGGAATTTGTTTTGGGTCCCTTATTGGTGCACAACAGTTACAGTAATCAATAAAACAACTGGCAATAGGTATTGCAGGTTTAATGCAATTCATAGCATAAAACACATAGCATATAAACTTCATCAAAACTTACCAGTACTTGTCATCAACGACGCCTTGGAGGACATAGGATGTCCAACCTTTTTCTGTTCACGAAATCCCTGTAACCATCACTGGGCACCAGAACAGGGATGTGGGTACCGTCAACACACCCGTTGATTTGAGGGATGTGGAACTTGGCCTCAAACCTCTGGGCTATGGTGCAGGCTTCTTCAAGCGTTGGGACTTTGATTAAGTGTTGTACTACTTCTGTTACCATGCCTTTACAAAACGTGTGTAAAAACCTCATCACTGTTGACTTGTGGACACCAGACTGATTCGCTGTCAGCCTATACTCTCCGCAGCTACCGAGCTTGTACTACAACGCTATTGCTACCCGTATTTGTAGAGGTATGACGCACTGTCACCTCGTCGGGGGCCGGGCCCATGACATCCTTCATCAGATCACACAGTTTCACAAATGCTCCCCGAGACATTCTGAAATTCTCTCTCCACTCCTGATCTGAGAATTACTTGAGCACCACTTTCTCCCACCAGTCCTTACTCCTAACGCGCATCCAGCAAGCACAAGTTTTAGGTTGGAGTGGAGGAAGACCTATGCTGCTTCGACCAATGGCAGATGCTTGCCGTATAAATGCTTCTCGTCGTTTTCTGCTCATGTGCAGAACGCGAAGAAGGAGAGCAGTGTTTTGCATGTTTTGCAACAAATTCCACATAAGGACAGCCCTGACCGGCGGAGAGGCCATGGAAAGCGACGCCATGTTGACAGGAAGTTTTGAAAATAAGTGTTACGTCATGTACTTGGAAAGAAATCCAACTCTCGATTGAATCATGTAAACCAGTTTTCTTCGATTATTGCATTACTAAAGTGCATATAAACACATCAAGTCGGATTATTATCATTACCTGACTATTCCCAGTTATCGGTTTATTGTGGTCATGTAAACATACTGCAGCGAATTCGGGGGACAACGCAACCACAGGAGCTGCCGCGGCCGGGACGCGAACCCGTATCGCCCGCACCGCAGGAGACACCGCTAACCGCTCGGCTACAGGATCAGACCCGCCAGTCTGCCAGCGTGTCTACTTATCCATGCACGTTACGATACTGAGTGTTTAAAGTCGGCTTAGAAACTTGAGACGCAAGAATGGAATTGAGAGACGACCGGATTGTTTCACATATAGTCAACACGAGTCGAACGTTTCTACGGTACATCCACGTCAAGACTTGCTGTAGGTGTTCAAGGTCCAGACGACATCTCGACCAATGCGTTCCGCCTCCTTCGCTCCTCACACGGACTCTGCGCCTGCACGCAGTCAAAGCACGTTGCTGTTTAAATCGCCGCCTACTGAAACGTGATGGTCGGTACTCTGCGGACTACAACGGCGCACAGCGGAAACGGAAACCAGAATGCTTCCGATACCCAAATCTTGTCCGTTGCCTACAGATTCTAGATTACTCTAGTCTAGTTGTACCGACTATGGCGATACCGCGATTAGTGGAGTGGTCACGCGTACGTACTTCTATATCTGGCTCCCGAAATTGGGGTAAGGTCCTAAAGGATGAATTCAGAACTTAGTTGAGATCTCTGGATCTTTACCAGTGTTTTGATCTTCTGGTACATGTGAACGTCTTACTCCGGTTTCTTTCGGTGTTTGAATCCGTTGTTTCAGCCATGTTCAGCATATGTTATAGGGTAGCCAAAAACAGAACTGCCTATAGGTAGATCAAAGCGACTGAAACCCTTGGCGCAGGCTGAAGGGCGGAGGGATCGAGGGTAGCAGATAACACATGATTTCCCTTTAGCGTACTGCATTCATGCAAAGAATCGTTTATTTCCGGATATTGGACTAATGACATTTCCGATATCCACGTGTACGTAATCGAGGATGCCTAGCAACATCTGGCAAAGGGATTGCGGATAGAAACTAGCCTCTCAGCTAACTTGGGTACGTTTACTCTTGTTTCGGATGCTGATTAATGTACAGTGTCCCTTCCCAAATGAGCTTTTTAAGAAATATAAATTAGTATAATGTGAGGAATCTTAAACATTGGATTTCTTGTTTGCATTCAAATGTGCTCATAGGTTAATAGAATTGACCTTTCGCAAAGTCCCGCCCCCCTTAGTTGCTGCCCGTCAAGCGTTTCGTTCCCGTCGACGTAGAGAACGGTCAACTGAGCATGCGCGAAATGCCTCTACCACGCCTCCGCACGCCCCGCGTAGCGTCGAGGCGCTAGGTTTCTAGGAAGACCCGCCCCTACTCTGCGTCTGATTAGCTAACTTTAACCCTAACCCCGCCCTAACCCTAACCTACCCAAACAACGGAGGCGAGAGTACTTGCGCATGCTCAGTTGACCGTTCTCTGCATCGATGGGAACTAGCCGCTACCATTTCAGAACTATCCAGAAAGTAGCCGGAAAACCCCAAAATATGAAGGAAGAAATCAGCGCATTGTGTGGGTAAAAGTAACAGTAATAATACGTTAGCTGTATTAGCTATCAATAATAGCTAGTAGCAAGCTTAGCTTGGAGCAGACAGGTGTTTGTGTTGATTCTGGATGGATTAAGCGGGCCATGGGGTCTGCTATACTGCCAAATCTACTGCCCACATTGCACTTCTTGCGTTCTGGGTTTCGGGAAGGGAAAGAAAAGAACACCCGCTCCAAACTTTTCACATATCTAGCATCCGATTTGCAGAGCCCATAGGCACACCGTTTCAGCATGTTGTTGTGTGTTTGAAAGCTTGACGGACCGTTGCTAAGGTAGGATTGGACCAGCACCGTTCTGGGGCGGTACTTCGCGAAAGGTCAATTGTCTGTGAGGGTGGAAACAAGCGCATTAGCTTATAGTAGCCGAGCTAGCGCTGAGCCTGGCCGGTTACCGTCAATGCGGCCAAGCAAGTGCTTAGCTGGGTTATGCTAGTGTCCATGATAATGACATATATCATACATACACCTGGGTTTAGAGACATCATGTTATTCTGATCTATGTCAACACTTAAAGCATGGGAGGTTTGTTCCTTAGGGCGATCTGGCAACGCACCACCAAAGAGAAAGTGAGAGAATTGTTCTATGACATTCTGCCACTGTTAGCTAGCTGTGACTGCTCTAGGCAGTTTGTCCTGCGGCTGAATGTTGTAACATGCACGGATTAATAGACTCGCTAGCCCTTGGCTAACAGGTCGGACCTTTTAGTCGACTGGTTAACGTTGTCGCCCATGTTTCCATCTTGGATCTCTGCTAGATGCTATTTTTCCAGTTTAGTGTAAGAGAAATGTCACAACAAGGATCAGGGAACTTGTATTTGTTCTAATGTGTGTGTTTGTTTTTTATACTTTTAACTTTCTTCTTTTTCATGTCACTTTTTTCTGAACATGACAAGGGACAGGATAGGTGTAAACTTTTTTGAGATTACTTGGGAAAATATTGGGCCAATGCTGTAGGCACCGTTGACAGATGAACTGATTGATTTTTTTTATTCTGATTGATGGCTAAACATCTCTATCTCCCTTCTGCTGTTCAGGGTGCTGCATCCGGCATCCTGTAGGCCAAACCACAGCTCTTTATATCTCAGTTAGAAGAGCGGGTTTCTTCAGTTTCCAAAAGTGCACCATTACTTGCCTTTCTTATCCTCAGCAGAGTGACAAGTCACATGATGAGCACCGTCTGTTTCCTAAGTACAAATGGTGCAGAATTTGTAGAAGGACTCAGTGTATCATGGAAATATTGGCTTTCTAATCCTCGGCAACTTGTGCCTCTGACTAAGTTCACTCTGTCCTCTCCATGTGGCTATACCAGTGTTTTCAGGGCCATGGCCCTGAAGAGAGCTAAAAGGGGTCAGGGGAGATGCTGTTGTTTTGCCTCCATCATGAGGGGCAGGTAGTTTGAGAAGACTCAGGCATGCTCGGCACTAAGCTACTGCCTGTGCATAAAAACAGCAGGTCCCTAAGGGAAAACAGGACTTTTGTTTACAGCAGAAGAGAGGAAGGAGACAGCTGATGGAGCCAGCTAATGCCGGATAGGGCATGAAAATCTCCAAAGCCAAATCTCCAAAACTGTAGATTTGTTCAACTCTGTTTATGCCACAGAACTGACATGAATAAGAGGAAGCTAGAGGGGTACAACACATTTCTTGGCAAATTTAAATTGAACGATGACCACAGATCACTCCTGGGGTGTTGCTATTTTCATACAAGTCCACAAGTTATATTCAGAACACTTGAACTGAAACGGTTGCATGTTGTTGTCATCAAAAGTGGACATGTATAATTGCAGTGCCTTTTTTCAGAATCAAGACAATCACATGGCCATTTAATATTTGAGTGTGACCACCTATGTTTAACATTTAAAAGAGGTCACTCAGGCCCACATACAGCCATTTTAGACACATTTTTCTGTTTTATAAAAGTGCATATACACACTTGTATCACTTTTAATTTTGCCTGGTTACGCTCAGCAAACTCTTGCTTGTGTAGTAGCAGTAAGTCTTCATGGTGCTAAGCAGCAGCTCCCCAGAGACCACTGCAATGAAAATAATTTTTGGGGGTTGTTTTGTTCATTAGTAACTGCATACAAAGGCACAACCTGTTATAACCGAAGAGCACAGCTAGCTCCTTTTGAGTTTGTTATTCACTCAAGTGATAAGACAATATTAAAACGAATAACATTTATTGTATCAAAAGCATTTAAGATCAGTTTGGATTTAACAGTTTTTAAGTGAAGGAACTAATTGTGCATGTGTTGATTTCGAAATAACTCAAGAATTGTTGCTCTCATTGAAAACTCTAGCATGATTAACGTCGATGTAGGTGTCTGAACTATGTCCTTTCCTTGTTGAGCTGTTGACTAATAACATGAAATGTAAAGGGATTACCACTGGAATTTAAGACCGAGGTTAAGGTTGAAGGCTATACCCTTCCCCCGGACGCATGTGATTCACCAAATCTCACTAGTAGTGAGAAATTAGATCTCCTTTCTCCAGCAGCCTCTATGAAATACAACTAGACTCCTTTTCTCTGTCTGCTTGTAACAGTGTAAGATGTACAGGCTTTTTGAACGCACCCAGCGGCTCTCTCTTGACAGCAAGGCCAGGCGGGGCTTAAAGTGAGTTTTGCCGTAAGGGACCAATCAGAGGCCAGACTTGGTCATGGTGCTGCAAAAAGCCAGTCCTATTGCAAACAGTGCAGAGCAGCATTTGCTGACCCACATTTCTCATAGGCCTAGTACTCTGACTATTGCCCTGCATGCTGATACTAGAAAAACGCTCTCAGCCCCACTATGTCGTACATTAAGCCAGTGAGGGGAGAGGAAGCACTGCACATGCTGTTTAGAGCTGAACAAAACATGAAAGCAGGCCATTTCCATTGTGGGGTGTGTTTGTATGTCGGCCTCTGCTCACCGTTTTATACCTTATAGTTTATTTGCACTTGTATAACACAGAAATATTTCTGCTGTGATATCAAATTAAAATATTCTGTTCTGATAATTATGAAAAGGATTAAAGGGTATGTGTGTTAAGACTTTTAAATACAAGATGGTATCGAATCAGTCAGAATCATGTGTATTGGCCATGAAGGTTTGCACAAAAATGGAATTTGACTCCAGTTTCATGGCTCTCTCTGTGTACTTAAACATAGAATAACAACACTACAACACAGCAATCTTCAGATATATACACAAGGATTGACTTGTACAGGTGAGATACGAGGTGATAAAGTGCAGTGGTGCAGAGAATATACCAGAGATGCTAAAATAGATGTTAGCAGGTTACATACATTTCTGAGGTAGATGGAAATTTGTTTTGTGTGTGTGTGTGTGTGTTTTGTTTATATTTGTGGTATAAAACTGGACTATTTGGTTTGTTCAGGTGCCCTGGATGAGGACGTTGTGGTGATTGAAGCAACTCCGGCTCCGCCTCCCCCAGTTCCCGCCAGTGAGGAGATCAACGTTACCTCCACAGATAGTGAGGTGGAGATAGTCACAGTGGGAGATGGCTTCAGGTAGGTGCTTTGATTTATCACCAGGGACAAAGATTGACGTTTGATGACATTACTAACTGGATTCTCATTATGTTGAAAGCAAATGGATAATGTTTTAATTGTTTATTTGAAAAGGTAGTTATTTTACTTATTATTTCAGGTTAAACTGAAAGCTAAATTACCGTAATGTTGATTTACTTTGACATTTAGTGTTAGATATAAAATTAACCGTTAGATAGTTGCAGCCACGTAATTGTATGGGGTTTTTCAAACTGTGGCTATAAGGTAATATGTTGGAGTAGTAAGTGCTGTGCCGGCTTTATGAAAGATCCAGTCAGTGGCTAGAGTTATATAGACTTGATCTGCTGGTTTGTTTTGCCAATATCGGTTATTCAACCTTATGATTCAGTAGAAAAAATGAATTCGACTGTCCTTGGAACAGCCTGTGGAGATTTGGTTTGACGTTCACTTCTTATCATCATTTTACTGGTTACACTTCATATTTTATCAGTTATACAATACACACATTTCTAGAAGTTGTATGTTTGCTGAAAATCTCCTTGTAGTAGTCTTTTCTGCAGTGGTGGTGCAGTGGTTTGCGCGGTCACCTCACAGTAAGAAGGTCCTGGGTTCGAGCCCTGGGGTAGTCCAACCTTGGGGGTCGTCCTCTGTGTGGAGTTTGCACGTTCTCCTCGTGTCTGCGTGGGTTTCCTCTGGGGGCTCTGGTTTCCTCCCACAGTCCAAAGACATGTAGGTCAGGTGAATCGGCCGTACTAAATTGTCCCTCAGTGTGAATGTATGTGTGTGTGTGTCGGCCCTGTGATGGTCTAGCGGCCTGTCCAGGCTGTCTCTCTGCCTGCTGCCCGATGACTGCTGGGATAGGCTTCAGCCTCCCCGCGACCCTGAGTAAGGATAAGCGGTTTTAATAATGTATGGATAGTCTTTTCTGCAGCATTGTCTATTAACAATCCAAAGAGGACAAGTTTAATTTTTGTTGTGCCTTTAGTGCCTGTTTTGTATGAGCAGACTGCTTTTCATTGATGCAGTTTGATATAACCAGACCTGCTTTTTAATGTGTTAATCATAGTCTGCAGTAATGCGGACGTTGTACTGGACCGTTGTGGTGATGAGGGAGCTGAGCTGGAAGGCAAAGCTCTCAATTTACCAGTCAATCTTCGTTCCAACCCTCACCTATGGTCATGAGCTTTGGGTAGTGACCAAAAGGGTGAGATCGCGGATACAAGTGGCTGAAGTGAGTTTCCTCCATAAGGTGTCTGGGCTCAGCCTTAGAGATAGGGTGAGGAGCTCGGACATTCGGAGGGAGCTCGGAGTAGAGCCGCTGCTTCGCGTCGAAAGGAGCCAGTTGAGGTGGTTTGGGCATCTGATTAGGATGCCTCCTGGGCGCCTTCCTTTGGAGGTTTACTGAGCATGGCCAACTGGAAGTAGAGCCCGGGGTAGATCCAGAACTCACTGAAGGGACTACATGTCCAGTCTGGCCTGGGAACGCCTTGGGATCCCCCAGGAGGAGCTGGAGGGCGTTGCTGGGGAGAGGGATGCCTGGAGTGCCCTATTTAGCTTGCTGCCACTGCGACCCGACCCCGGAGAAGCGAATGAGTGAATGAATGTGTTAATGTTGCAGATGTATCTGATGTAGCTTCCAGACATTAAGTCTTCCTGGTCTCGCGGTATTCGGGCAGCAGGGTGTTTGCTCCAGTGGTCCTTATCTGGGGCGGCAAGCATATGACCAAATCTCAGGCGTTGGAACAACAAAAAAAGTTGAATATGTCGTGAAGCTTGACCTGCCAGTGTTTGAACCCGGAGATCGTCCAATCTGTTGGTACCTCATTAATGGCTCTTGCTACCACATCCTTCAGTTCCTTTACATATATTGATCATTGTAAAGTCCTGGCTTGATGAGGCAACTCCAGCAGGCTTTCATTATATCTTTAATGACCAGTCATGTAGCATTGGTCCTCCTTCATCTGACCACCAACAGCCCCTTCCCTGTGGACTGCAAGACCAAACTGATTTTGATATGTTCAGTGAGCAGTTCACCAGGTTGAGCCTTGGTTTGTCTTTTTGATTTCTGAAGGCTGAAACATTAGACTAAAGATGTCTGCTTTTTCCAGGGTGGGGTCCTCTATGTGAAATCTAAAGTTAGTCAGAGCTGTTCTCACTCTTGAGCTCTCAGGGCGGGTGTGACTCATCCTAAGACTGTGTGGATATGTGCATGTTGAGTGTGCACGACCGGGCTGTGCACTGTGTGTGGAATGCGAAGCGTGGGGGTAGAAATGTTTCTTTTCTTGACCGTGGGAAGGGGATAATCTCAGGGAAATCAGCGACCTGTTGCTAAGGTCAGATAGAAAGTCAGTTTAATGAGAATTGAAACGCTCAGGAACCAGGTTACTGGTTTCTAATGAAGATGTGAGCCAGGGTTCAAGGATGAGAGGGTAACTGGGGTTGTGGGGGAGCGTGGCGAAATCCTGTGTATTTGCTTTGCTCATGGGTTCCATAGCGCTCCTTACATCAGCCAGAGAAAACTAGCATAGAGGAACTGCATGCCTGGTTGTTTATAGCAGTGAGGCCATGTCCCCCTGCAAAGGGGCCGTCTCATCTGATCTGAGCCCTCTCCATGCCTCTCCACTCAACTGACTAGAAACACCAGACACAAAGCCAACTGCCTGCCTGGCAGCAAAAGCTCTTTATTCAGCCTGTCTCGGTCTATACCTGGACTGAGCGATGTCATGAGCCAGATAAAGCCTTTTGGATGGTCAACAAGATGTTTACTCAAAGTCTGAAGAGGTGGAACTTGACAGTCTTTAGAAAAATGTCAGAGGCCCTCTGATACAGTGAGTTAAACATGGTTATAGGCAAAGGTTAAAAACCACACGGCAAGTTTTCATCTCCAGGTTAATCTTGGTCAGGGTAGTCAGTAGGAAGCTGAAAACGGGCATGTATGTCTTACCCCCACAGACCGTATCATGGGTTAAAAGGATAGTTCAGTTTCCAGAGTTTTCATTCACCATGTGTCCTGGCGCATATAGAGCCAGTTAAACTAATGGATACCTTGTTTATTTCTGTGTATGCATTTAAAAGGAACCTTGAATGGTGAGTTTATTCTAGCTTAGCTCAATTACTGGCTGTCAACCGAGATCTTCTACAGCGGGAGATGACAGATACGTGTATTAAATACAGCCCTTTATAAAATAGTCCAAAACTTTAATCTAATTTATAGGATATTGTATATACCTATGAAAATGTAGGTTAAGAAAAATTGCTACCCGGGGATCGCTGGTTCGAATCCCTGTGTTACCTCCGGCTTGGTCAGGCGTCCCTACAGACACAATTGGCTGTGTCTGCAAGGTGGGAAGCCGGATGTGGGTATGTGTCCTGGTCGCTGCACTAGTGTCTCCTCTGGTTGGTCAGGGCGCCTGTTCGGGGGGGAGGGGGAACTGGGGGGAATAGTGTGATCCTCCCACACGCTACGTCCCCCTGGTGAAACGCCTCACTGTCAGGTGAAAAGAAGCGGCTGGTGACTCCACATGTATGGGAGGAGGCATGTGGTAGTCTGCAGCCCTCCCTGGATCAGCAGAGGGGAGGCAGCAGCGACTGGGACGGCTTGGAAAAATAGGGTAATTGGCCAAGTACAATTGGGGAGAAAAAAGGGGGGAAAATTTAAAAAAAAAAAAAAAGAAGGAAAAAAAGAATTGCTACCACTAGGCTAGCCGGTAAAAAGTTTAAAGAATCAGCTTCGGAGTAGGCATATTTCCCTTCATTTGAGAGGAGCTGCAGATGATCTTGGTGGGCATTCAGCAGTTGAGTAAATCTAGGCCAGACTCAGCATTCGACATACCTTCAAACTGCACACAGAGACGTATAAAAGGTGTCCGTGAGTTTGTCTGACTCGGTCTTAGTAGGACACAGTAGAAACCCTGGAAACATAACTATCCCACCATGGTGGCGCAGTGTTTAGCACGGTCGCCTCACAGCAGGAAGGTCCTGGGTTCGAGCCCTGGGGTAGTCCAACCTTGGGGGTCGTCCTTTGTGTGGAGTTTGCATGTTCTCCCCATGCTGCGTTGGTTTCCTCCGGGTGCTCCGGTTTCCTCCCACAGTCCAAAGACATGTAGGTCAGGTGAATCAGCCACACTAAATTGTCCCTAGGTATGAATGTGTGTGTGTGTGTGTGTGTGTGTGTGTGTGTGTGTGTGTGTGTGTGTGTGTGTGTGTGTGAGAGAGAGCGCCCTGTGATGGCCTGGCGGCCTGTCCAGGGTGTCTCCCCCCCTGCTGCCCAATGACTGCTGGGATAGGCTCCAGCATCCCGCGACCTTGAGAGCAGGGTAAGCGGTTTGGATAATGGATAATGACATAATTCAGCTATGTTGGACATTATTGATAATGGGAGGATGGAACGTCTGTGGACAGATGTTAAGAACCGCTGGCCTCTTCTCTTGATTATAACCTGATGGTGGATCGAGCTATCATGACTTTAACAGAGAGCAAAGAATTTATCTTGCATGTTGGCTCTTTCTATTACACTTTTTTGGATCACATGATGCATAGCTTCAGCTAGCCTACCACACGGACTTCCAACAAATCTGAAGAGGTAGTGACTTAAATCTTGGACACTGTCAGTCATATAAACATTGTCCATGGATTTTGTTTCCTTACCCTCTAGTTGCTGGAGGCTACTCAATAATTTAGTTACAGACCGAGGAATTTAGCAAAACTGAAAGTCGATAAGACTGTTACAAATATACAGATGATTCAGCCACGTTTCAAAAGACTAAGTGGTGGTCTCAAAAGACTTAAGTCGTGGTCTCTGTAGCCCCCTCCATTCATCATACCCCATCTGAGTATCAGGTTTATCCCCACTTTATCCTAATGTTATTCCTGTATATCATCCTCTCTTCCTGGTGGCTAACATGCAGCAGTCCACTGCGGAGCCTTCTGTCTGTCTGTCTGTCTATTTACCTCCCGTTCACCTTTCTCCCTCCTACTAGTCTCTCCCTGTTCTTTCTCTCTGAAGAAATTTGTCTCGAGGATGATACAGCAATGAGGGGATTGTCTTCCTGTTCCCCGACTGCCGGAGTTGTCCTGGCCTGCTGGGGAATGCAGACCGGGCCTTGCTGAAGGGGGATGGTCAGCACGGCTGGGGGGGTCAGGAGTCAGCAGGATGAACCATGGAAGCTTTGTTTATAACACAGAGGGAAGGGGGTTGTTTTGGTGTGTGTGTGCATTCGTGTGTGTGTTTTTTTTGTTTGTTTGCTGGGGTGTGTTGTGAGACTATATACACAGCATTTTTTGTGATGGGTTGTAAGGAGTTTGTGGCTAATTACCTTCCTAAAAATTCTTTTTTACACTCCCTAATTGGGAGGAAGTGGGTTGTTTTTTTGTTGTTGTTGATTTTCCCCCATTTGTCTCCCCAATTGTACTTGGCCAATCACCCCGCTCTTCCGAGCCATCCGAGTCACTGCTCCACCCCCTCTGCCAATCCGGGGAGGGGTGCAGACTGCCACATGCCTCCTCCCATACATGTGGAGTCGCCCGGTGCTTCTTTTCACCTGACGGTGAGGAGTTTCACCAGGGAGACGTAGCACGTGGGAGTATCACGCTATCCCCCCCCCCCCGGACAGGCACCCCGACCGACCAGAGGAGGCGCTAGTGCAGCGACCAGGACATATACCCACACCTGGCTTCCCACCCACAGACACGGCCAATTGTGTCTGTAGGGATGCCCGACCAAGCCGGAAGTAACACAGGGATTCGAACCGCTGATCTCCGTGTTGGTAGGCAACAGAATAGACCGCTACGCCACCCGGACGCCCTGGTTTTTTATTTTTTACTGGGTCTGTTGGAGCTGGGCGAAAGACAGTTAACGCTTAGTATCCTCAGCATCATATCATCAGTGGAAACATTCCCATTAAAATGGCTTTCACATGATGGTTACCATTCTATTGATGCTGTCTGTCTTTAAGCTCCATCTGAAACACATGTACTAAGACCAGACTCCTCAGGAATACAGCTCGAGGTTGCTCTTATAACCCACATTTTTTACAAATAAACGTGACGATTATGAAAATGTTATTTCTCAATCTATAATCTAGTTCAACATTTGAGGTGATGTATTTTCTTAGAAAGTTGTGAGATTGACCATATGATGAAGGGTAACGGTGATCATCAGTGACACCCACACAAGGACACGTTTGTGCCTACTCAGCTCAGTGCACGGTGTGTGTGTGTGTGCGTGCTTTCACTATCCTGGACGCATATTTAGTTTAGCAGTGAGGTTGGTCGTCAGAAACAGTGTGGAAAAGACAATATGTCAGTCAGAGAAAATGTAGTAAGACAACTAGCAAACGAGATGGCCACACTGCTTGGTGGGTAATTGGTTTTACATGCTGTTACAATAAATAAGCTCTTGAAAATAAACCATGGCCTCAACAAACACATTTAACATTTATATGGCCGGACGTGTGCTCTCCGCCTTGTCACCAGAAAATGTGAGGCAAATGGTGCAGTTTTCATGACACTGGAATTCTGTCTGCATTTGCAATCACAATTATTTTGACCTCTACTAACTGTGTGTGTGTGTGTGTGTGTGTGTGTGTGTGTGTGCGTGCGTGCGTGCGTGCGTGCGTGCGTGTGTGTGTGCGCGCGTGCACGTTAGCTGCTATGCTATCTTGTCAGCTGTCTTGTTAACATTCCAGCCAAGCTTTTAACAGCCCCCAAAGTCAGCCTGACCATTACCATACCATTTCAACACAACACGGTCTCTGCGTGACACTGGCTCCGCCTCTGCAACTCCCAAGTTCTAGCAGAGTCCAGAGCAGCGGTTCCAGCAGCTCACCCCACATTACCCCAGTGTCAAGCCCTTAGTGCTTCCATCAGCCCACTAGATATTTTGCTGACATTACTCGAGGGTGATGGAACCTCTGCTTTGCCAAGAAACACCTCGACCCCCCTCTAATCCCCGAGCGTCCATATTTACTGTGTACTTTTATCCTCTTGGCTGACCCCCCTAAGGGGGCCATAGTGGTAAACAGATATTTACAAAATAATCCCAGTTCTTCTTGTGGGTAATTAGGAGCCTCTCCCAAGTGGGCAGGCCTGTTCCCTGGGTACTGCCCAGAGCTGAGGAGCCCGGGCCAATTAGACCCCAACAAAGCTTTCTATGCTCCTCCATTCTACTTACTACCCTTCTAGCTTTCTGTGTATGTGTATACACTGATGAGCCAAAACATTATGACCACCTGCCTAATATGCTGTTGGTCCTCCATGTGCCACCAAAACAGCACTGACCTGCAGAGGCATGGACTCTTACAATACCCCTGAAGGTGTCTGTGGTATCTGGCACCAAAACATTAGCAGCAGATCCTTCAAGTCCTGTAAGTTGCGAGGTGGAGCTGCCGTGGATCAGACTTGTCAGTCCAGCATATCCCACAGATGCTAAATCGGATTGAGATCTGGAGAATTTGGAGGCCAGGGCAATGTCTTGAACATTTCATCATGTTCCTCAAACCATTCCCGAACAATGTGTGCATTGTGACAGGGTGCATTATCCTGCTGAAAGAGGGCCACTGCCATGAAGGGGTGTACATGGCCTGCAATGATGTTTAGGTAGGTGGCACATGTCAAACTGACGTCCACATGAATGGCTGGACCCTGGTTTTCCCAGCAGAACATTGCCCAGAGCATTACATGGCCTCAGCCGGCTTGTAGTCTTCCAACAGTGCATCCTGGTGCCACCACTTTTCCAGGTAAATGGCGCACACGTTAACAGCCATCCACATGATCTAAAAGAAAATGGGACTCATCGGACCAGGTGATCTTCTTCCACTGCTCCAAGGTCCAGTTCCGATGCTCAAGTGCCCATTGTAGGTGCTTTTGACGGTGGACAGGGGTCATCATGGGCACTCTGACTGGTCTGCAGCTACACAGCCCCATATGCAGCAGGGTGTGATGCACAATGTGTTGTGACACATTCGTCCTGTAACCACCATTAAAATGTTCTGTGAATTTGTGCCACAGTAGACCTTCTGTCGATTCAGACCAGAGGGATAGCCTTTGTTGCCCTCCTGCATCAGTGAGTCTTGGATGCCCAAAACCCTGTTGCCGGTTTGTGGTTTGTCCCTCCTCCGACCGCTATCGGTAGGTACTCATCACTGCTGACTGGGAACACCCTACAAGCCTTAGTGTTTCAGAGATGCTCTGACCCAGTCGTCCCGCCATAACAATTTTGTCCAAGTCAAAGTTGCTCAGGTCTTTACTCCGGCCCATTTCTCCTGCATTAAACATGTTGACTACGAGAACTGGTTGTTCGCTTCCCATCTGATCTACCCCGACCTTGACATGGAGCCCTTGTATGGAGTTGATCGTTATTCGGTTCACCTGTGAGTGGTCATAATGTTTTGGCTCATCAGAGAGAGAGTGTGTGTGTTTGCACGTGTGTGTGTGCGTGTAAAAGTTACCATAGTTCTTCCTTCTCTATTCCTTTACTTTCCTTTATTCATCTACTTGGTTGTAACTGGGCTTCCCCTGATCATACAGAGCAATGTGACCTCTGTGTGTATGTTGGATTTTGAGGAGTGTGTAGCTGTTGTGGGAAAATGGCGGCGCAAATTCACATTTGTGGTGGCCTCACCCAGTGCAGTGTCTTTGTCCACGTCTGTGTCTATATTTTTGTGTTTGTTTGTTGGCTGGGAGAGCTGGCGCTGGATCGGCTGCGAGAGCTTGGTCTGCTTCGTCCGGTTGCCACAGGGACCACGGCCCCTGCCTGAAGCTGCGCCCGAGGAGGAGGCACCGAGGGCGGTCTGACAGGATGCAGAAGCGGGGCAGACTAAGCTAACTGCTAGCTCATGCAGACCAGCAGTTTTGATAACACCGAGGCCGGTCTGGCGGCGGCCTCACCCGGTGTTGACTGGTGTTTTTGGTGTTGCGGTGTGGAGTGCGGGGAGGTGTTGTCAAGGGTGTCTGGCTAGGAGAGCTGGCGCTAGATCGGCTGGGAGGGCTTGGTCTGCTTCGTCCGGTTGCCACAGGGACCATGGCCCCTGCCTGGAGCTGCACCCGAGGAGGAGTCATGGAGGGCGGTCTGACAGGACGCATAATCGGGGCAGGCTAGGCTAACCGCTAGCCCATGCAGACCAGCGGTTCCAACAGCTCCCTGGCTGGCGTTTGTTCCCTTGGACAGTGATTTTTTGTTTTTTTGTTTGGTTTGGATATGTGTGTTAGCTTGAATATGTGTGTTCTTGTAGTTCTTGGATGTGTGTTTGTCTGTGTGTTGTACTGCTGTGGGAAACGGCATTTTGTTTCTCTTCATGTGCAAAAGTACATGACGTGAAATGACAAAGTGTTCCTGATTCTTGCTCACTCTCTCAGACCTTAATAAAGGTCTAGTTGTATGACAAACCCCTTTACTCCGCATGTCTACTCCAGCCACTCGACTCCTCCCCCCCTTGTCTCGTGATTCTCCACCAGGTTCTGATTTTTGCTTAAACATCAAACATTTCAGGTTTGAGCTCAGTGGAGAGAAGACTGCTGCTCCCCAGTTGTGTCTCTCCATGACAACCCGCTTTATGGCAGTCCTCTGCACAGCCTGCTTTATGGCACTGTTGGAGGGAAACACAGCTATTCCAAGGGTTGAGAGAGACAGAGAGAAAAGCGAGCGATGAAAGGGTAGAGTGATGAGAGCCCCGGAGGGAGCGAAAATTAAAAGGAGTAAAGGAGGGAGGAAGGGTTGTAGAAAAGGCAAGTGAGGTAGAGAGTGATAAGGAGAATTGAGGGATGAGGGGAGGGTGAAGGATAGAGCGTTAGGATAAAGATGGGAGGGGTTGGTGGAGGTATGGGAGGTTGGTGGAGGACTCGGAGAGGACACACTGTCCCTGCTTTCTGCAAGAGCAGCTTGTACAAGGATGGCTCCACGTGCTTGTTTTAGAGATTTAACATATATCTGTCAGCCCAACAGACAGGAAGTCAATACCCGAGCCCCATTCCCCTCTGTACACATACAGAGGGGAATGTGTGTGTGTGTGTGTGTGTGTGTGTGTGTGTGTGTGCGTTAGCTGCTATGCTATCTTGTCAGCCGTCTTGTTTACATTCCAGCCAAGCTTTCAACAGCCCTCAGTCAGTTTGGTTTGATGCTGACTGTACGCAGAAAGCAGTAAATATTAACATGCAAATTCGAATGTGTTTACACCTCATGAGTTGATCCATACCTTTTCTTTCCTGTTCCCTGTGTTAGGCTAAATGTAGTGCGTGCAATGCTTATCAGAAATAAGAGCATATGAGGGCGTCCGGGTGGTGTAGCAGTCTATTCCGTTTCCCACCAACACGGGGATTGCCGGTTCGAGTCCCCGTGTTACCTCCGGCTTGTTCGGGCGTCCCTACAGACACAACTGACTGTGTCTGGGTGGGAAGCCAGATGTGGGTATGTGTCCTGGTCGCTGCACTAGCGCCTCTTCTGGTCGGTTGGGGCGGAACTGGAGGGAATAGCGTGATCCTCCCACGCACTACGTCCCCCTGGTGAAACTCCTTACTGTCAGGTGAAAAGAAGTGGCTGGCGACTCCACATGTGGAGGAGGCATGTGGTAGTCTGCAGCCCTCCCCGGATCAGCAGAGGGGGTGGAGCAGAGACTGGGACGGCTCGGAAGAGTGGGGTAATTGGCCGGATACAATTCAGGAGAAAAAGGGGGGGGAAAGAAAGAAAAAGAAATGTAGCTATAAAAATAATTATACAACTTTGATTGTGGAGATGAATTGTTATTCAGTATTTGCATGGATGCCACTTGACGATAAGGACACAGTGCTTCTTTTACATTGTTAAAGAGATACCTGCATATAAATCCCACTTTTCCTGTTGTTGATCAATGTACGGAGTGTGGATTTGATCGATGAGACAAATGGTAGCCCTAAAATCACACTTATGGCCAGACGAGCGATATCGGTGGTCGAGTAACTGATTTCCGGTTGGTGAAAATGTGGTAACTTGCCACGTCACAAATTATCATTAGCATAGAGGGCGTGTCCGTAGCGGGACGCTATAAAAGCAGAGATGCCCCCTTTTGGCTCAGGAATACTGTATTGGCTGAGCAACATATTCGTGAGGCGAATAGTCAACTTCCAGAGAAAGAGGAATTGTCTTCCACGTCCACATCCTCAACCTCAAAGCTGCTGTCGGTGGTCTCGTCGCTCGCGTTTTCTTTTTCTTTTTTTGTAAAGTGACGACAGAGCAGGAAGGGAGCTGTCACCAGTAAATTTCTCGTTTTTCTACGGCAAGCGGTTTAGCCCCAGTGTTTAGCCCACCCAGCCACACCCACACGACCACCCTGAATTTCAGTAGCCAATAGCTATGAAATCATAAAACCACACCTACCTTCAGTTGTAATTCAAACCACCTTAGTTAAACATGTGCTCAGAAACAGCAGGAAGGTATCTCTCTAAAGGTATTAACAAGTGCTGGTCATATACAAGTTGGGAATTAAGTTTGTGGGGTTTTTTGTTTGTTTGTTGTTGTTTTTTTGTCCCTCCTTTTTGTCCCCAAATTGTATCGAGCCAATTACCCCGCTCTTCGAGCCGTCCCGGTCACTGCTCCACCCCCTCTGCCAATCCGGGGAGGGCTGCAGACTACCACGTGCCTCCTCTAATACATGTGGAGTCGCCAGCCGCTTCTTTTCACCTGACAGTGAGGAGTTTCACCAGGGTGACGTAGCACAAGGGAGGATCACACTATTCCCCCCAGTTCCCCCTCCCCTCGAACAGGCGCCCCGACCGACCAGAGTAGGCGCAAGTGCAGCTACCAGGGCACATACCCACATCCGGCTTCCCACCTGCAGACACGGCCACATGTGTCTGTAGGAACGTCCAACCAAGCCGATGGTAACACAGGGATTCGAACCAGCAATCCCTGTCTCAGTAAGCAACAGAATAGACCGCCACGCCACCTGGATGTCCACATGAAGGTTGTCTTGAGGGAAATTCACTTTCTGTATCATAACTGTGAAGAGATGAACTGAGGATGGTGGCTCATAGGTTTCTAATCATCTTTCCTCATTTTTTAAGTGGTTTTGAGATGTGGCATCACACAATCAATGACAACAGATAGCGGAATACAAAAAGAGATAAATTAAATGACAAAAAATAAGTCTGGAAGGCCAAACGGCAAAAACAGTAACACAGTCCCCATCAGTGAACACCAGTCCCATTCCAGTTCTGCTGGTGGTGTGGTGTCCTGGCCGGGCTCCCTGTTGTCATTTAATTTGAATTAATAGATGATGCATGTCAGACTATTATCATCTTGACATTGAGAGCAAAGATGTGTTTTTGTCTTGTATGTCCACAGGTCTCGCTCAGTCGGAGGTCTTGGTAGGATTTGGGCCACCAGTTGCTCCCAGAACCGACTCCAGGAGCCACGCGGACGCCACCGGCTCTCCACCGTTATCCAGCCTCTGCGGCAGAGCGCTGGCGAGGTCGTGGACCTCACCGTGGATGAGGATGGTAAGAATAACATTTAGAGTAGACCTAATTTATGCAAATTAAAGTTTTTAACGGTTTAACAGTTGAACGTTACGTCAGTTCCTCTGTTACAAAGATCAAAATGCATCAGGACTTTCCTTAGGTAAAAGTCTAGTACTCAGTCAGTAGTTTTCACAGAAAAACAGCCCTTTGTGATGCTGGGCATGATACATGTATGTGTATGTACATTGTACTGGCAATATTTAATGATGCAATATATTTTAATACACTGTCCTTATGAAACTATGCAAAAACAGTCCCCGTTCCTTATCCAGGGTTATTTGCATTTCAGAGTACGAATTAAAAACCATAAAACTTGTTGAAATGCAGCATACAGGCCTTCATTCAATTCCCGTGGTTAATGTTTTTTAATGTTGGTTTAATGATTATTTGTTATTTAGCACTTGTTCCAGTTTATTATATGTATTTATGGTCCATAAGACAACCCGGTAAGTGCAGTTCTGTCAAGTGTAGTTCATATTGAGTGCACAACCGACGTGGTCCTGACTTGAAACCTCCTCAGTTTTTATCCAAGTCTAACTGGAAGGGAAGTCTAACTGGAAGGGAAAACACATGACTGACTGGGGTTGAAGCACCAGGTGAACTGTTCCACGATAAGAATCAGGCAGAGTTTTGCATACGTTGACTGGTGTCCATCTGTGCCGTGCTCATTTACTTTAGTGTTCCTTTTCACGGCACACAAGCTCTTTCCCTTCTGAATGCACTCTGTGACCTGACGCATTGCGTCAGACCAGAGAACTTGTACGTTTTGTCCAGCGTGGTTCTCTTCACTGGCTGACGTGGCTGATGATGGAGCAGTACAACTTCATCATGCGTACGGTGTTTCAGTTTCTTTGGACAAGGAGGAGCAGTTAATGTGTTCGAAAAGCAGACGGAGTGTGTGCACCCCAGAGTTTTAATGGCTAGTAGGACACCATAGCCACAGTTCACACTCATGGATGTATTAGTAGAACTGGATACGGCACCGCCGCTCAGCCTTGCAGCCATGCAGCCATTTTTTTTCCATTGGTCACTTGCGGTATTGCAGTGAAAAATCCCCTGCGGCCCAAAAAGCATTTCCCCCATAGACCACCACTGTAAAAGAGACGCCTGTAAAACTGTTGACAGGACACCTGCAGCTATAATCATGGTCAGTTATTACTCTTTGTATTGTATATTTTCAAGCCATGGGGTTTTAATCTTTTTTAAAATGTTCCAAAGCCCAGAAAAATCTTTTTTTCTGCATGACGTCACACCTGTGTACAAGCCGTTCTCATAGCCCAGAGGCATGATGGGAGTAACACTACTGCACATATTCGGTGGGCCCCATGTAGCCGGAAGGAAGCCAGAAACTTTTTCGACGTATGCATGTACATCCATGGGCGTATGCGTCAGGCGAGCAATAGGAATGAAAAGGGCGCCATTTTTACATCCGGCATCTTCTACTATAATACATTCATGTTCACACTGGCTTCATTCTTTGCCCGCCGGCACGTCCTTCAGTATCACAAGTCAAGTCTTTGAACAAGGTTCGATTGCCTTCTGTTGAAAGCTATTTGAAAACAAATGTAAGGTGATATTGTAAAGGTAAAATAGATTTACATGCACAGCAGGTTAAAAATGCTTAAAAACAGATGATAACACTGATAGTTTTATTTGCTGAGCATAGAAAGGATCTGTCTGCATCCCAAAGGCCCATATTCTGAACGCCACTCTCCCATATGTATCTGCTCCAATACCTCAGCTATAGAAAGCTGATATTGACCAGAAATATTACCAGTGGGTAAAGAAATACTTAGATGTTAGGTTTCTCTTTCTGACCAATGAAAAATTCAAGAGAGAAAAGGAAATACTGTTAATTGTTAGTATTTTCTTTATATCAAGGACTTGTGTGCAGTCATTCTTTCATTACATTAAAACAAAAGCTCCAGAAGGGAATTCACCCTGCTGGCTTTCCAATCATTGAATGTTCTCCGTCACATATGACTGACTACTTGTTAAGCTGTTTGTTTTCTTTTCTTTCCCAGATCTCTCAGTGGTGCCTACCACCTCTGGCAGTATTCACCCTCAAACAGTCAGGTCATCCTCATCTTCATCTTCCCATCATGCCTCTACCTCAGAGCTCAATGATGCCCCTGGCCCTTCCACGAGCTGCCCTGACAGCACACACCCGCAGGGATCAAATGGCTCCACCCGCACAGCCACAGAGGGTAAGACAAGATGGGGCATGCTGAAGCTAGTCTGTTTACTGCCTCTCTGTACCTTGGGTCATTATTTCTGCCCTCAGGGTTGTCATAAAAAATGCTAACCTGCTATGTTTATCTTGCTCTGTTCAGATGACAGCAGACAGAGTTTTTCGAGCACAGCAGGAGAGAGTGGAGGGCCAGCCATGCCTAGGCTGCCCTCATGCTGTCAGCAGCACTCTCCATGTGGAGGTCCGTCCCCCGGTCACCTGCCCCTCAGCCACTCTCATTCCAGCTGCCTGCAGGCCTCCTCTTCCTCTCAGCAAACCAGCAGCTCCCAGCATGCCCACAGCCACAGCCACAGCAATGCTCACCACTTCCTCCACCACCTCCACCACCCAGCCCCACAGCCCGCAACCACCATGCCCTTCCAGGAGTCTGTCTGTCCTGTGGAGCGGCCTACTGCTCTGCCTGCACCCTGCGCTGGAGTCAGTGCCAGCAGCACCAATAGCAGCAACAGCACGGCAACCCACTTCCATGACCAGGTACGCATATGTATTGGCCATCCTCAGATGGTGTTCTGTTTTAAAGAATCCTATGTGTGATGGAAGTCAGTTTTTTTCCAGTATACAGGTCTGTAGGAAAACCTACTCAACCTCCTCCAAAATGTCTTTAATAATAATAATAATAATAATAATAATAATAATTACAAGATACCCAAAGCGCTTCACATTGAAGGTGGTAACTGACTTAAACCACCACCAATGTGTAGCACCCACGTGGGTGATTCATGGCAGCCATTTTGCACCAGAATGCTCACCACACATCAGCTTGAGGTGGAGAGGGAGGAATCATTGAGCCAATTACATGGGAGGGGGGTGATTAGGTGGCCAGATGGAGAGAGCCAGTTTGGGAATTTTGCCAGGACACCGGGGAACTCCCTACTCTTTGCGATAAGTGCTGTGGGATCTTTAATGACCACAGTGAGTCAGGACGTCGATTTAACATCTCATCCGAAGGACAGCATCTCCTACAGCACAGTGTCCCCGTCACTGCACTGGGGTTTGATATTTATTGTTTTTATTTGGCCCAGAGGGAAGACTGCCCCTTACTGGCCCTCTAACGCCACTTCTGGCAGCAACACCGTTTTTCCCAGGAGGTCTCCCATCCAAGTACAAGCCAAGCCCATACCTGCTTCGCTTCCGTCATTTGGCAGAGCCAGGGTTACCAACATGTACCCTGTACCTTTGTTGAATTACCGCCCTGCTTGAATAGTGGCTGTGTGAACTCTCTTCACCTCCTAATTTCACATCCCCAACTCAAGAGTTCCCATGCTGGGACAGAAGTCCAATGTCTAGTCATGGTTTTTTAAAACATGATATATGAATTCCAGGCCTAGACATAGACTATCATATGTTCTCCAGGCAATCAAAAGCTAATCTTCCTTCAGTAAGATCTTAAAATAAACCTTGTTGATGGAAGCCCTCCTTCTTGTTAGAAGACCTTCCATCAAGCAAATGTGGCTGCTGAATGATTTTCATTGTGCTAGTTTTAAACCTCCAGATTTGCTGCTACTCATCCTCACAGTGGGGGATGTGGTTGTATGTGTGGAAGATGAGGGTTATTTAGTCGGATAACAGCGCTTGGGTCTGCAGGTGAGGTTTGGAGCATTTCAGCATCCTCGTCTCCTCTTTTGTCTCAGAGCACAGGCTCTGTAATAATTTATGAGGGTTTGAGGCAAGTATTCAAAAAATGGGTCACATGGTTTACATGTTGAGAGGCGTAGAGCAAAGCCCCCCCCTCCTTTTAATGAGGGGTGATTGTATGGAGGAACTGTCCTCAGCTGTGCCAGCACAGTGCCTCATGAGGTGACAGGATCATATTTTATGGAACAGAGGGTTCAAAATTGTGTTCCTACTGTTTGAAACATCCCTAACAACTTCCTTGTCTATTTGTTTTAACAAGACATTGCAGTGATTCTTTTCATTGTGCAGGTACAAAGGATGCACTAAGACAGTGAAAGGCCACTTGTCCAAAGGAGAAATACAGGGACAGATTTTTTTTGTTTTGTTGTCCAGATGCCCATGTCTTGATGTGATGTAGAATTGAAGACAACATGTGCTCATGTGCCGGGTGGACTTATGTGCAATTTACGAACTGGATTACTTCCAATCCAGCAACCTTATTCCAGTCCCTGGATATTCCTAGCCCTTGACATGAGCCCCTGTTCAGTCTGTTACATGTGGAGTGGAGGTGTTTATGTTGAGGTTCAATATTTAATACCACATTTTTAACACCAACCACAACATGAGTTCATGAACTGTCGAACTGCAGCATGAGCTGTTAGTATGTACACATTTGTTTTCAGTTTATTGCACTTAATTTAAACATTTGGTGAGTCGTCCAACTTGCAAGGCCTCAGTTCTAATAAATTTGCTGTACCTCCATTTTTAAACTCTCAAAAGCTTAAAGCTTGGGCGTCCGGGTGACGTGGTGGTCTGTTCCGTTTCCTACCAACACAGGGATCACCGGTTCGAATCTCCGTGTTACCTCCGGCTTGGTAGGGCGTCCCTACAGACACAATTTGGCTGTGTCTGCGGGTGGGAAGCTGGATGGGGGTATGTATCCTGATCACCGCACTAGCGCCTCCTCTGGTCGATTGGGGCGCCTGTTCGGGGGGGGCAGGGGGGAATAGCGTGAGCCTCCCACACGCTACGTCCTCCTGGTGAAACTCCTCACCATCAGGTGAAAAGAAGTGGCTGGTGACTCCACATGTATGGGAGGAGGCATGTGGTAGTCTGCAGCCCTCCCCAGATCGGCAGAGGGGGTGGAGCAGCGACTGGGACGTCTCGGAAGAGTGGGGTGATGGGCCGCGTACAACTAGGGAGGAAAAGAAAAAACTTAAAGCTGTATGTTATTGACTGGGTATTGACCCAGTGGGTCCATTTGTCTAAAAGGGGAGCTATTCTATTAAATGTGTTGGTAAACCAATACATTTAACGTTTAGTGTTGTCTCCTCCTTTCTGTAACCCCCGTGTCTTTTCCCCTCAGCAGACTCTGCCCGTTGACCTGAGCAACAGCAGCGTACGGAGCAATGGAAGCAGTGGAGCTGGTTTCCATGGCAACACCTCGGCCTTTGACCCCTGCTGCCCAGGCTCCGCCTCCCGGCCTCCCACTTATGTTTCCCAGGCAACTCCTGGGCCCAGCCAGCCCACCGGTGTGGACTCCTTTAGCTCCTCCATGGTTGCTCAGCCCCAGTCCCAGCTGTCCTCATGTAGACATTACATGCACCCCTCCTGTGAGTCCTCTAGCTCTAGCACCGGACACGAAACATATTCATGACTGGTTTAAACCCAGTCATTATTAACAGGGAAATATCCAGCTATGATTTGAAACCTGCCTCCACGTGAGTTCTAGAAGACCACATTCTCATTTGCAAAGTGATGCAGACAGCTGTACTCCTGAAAGGCTTTGCTAGTAGTAAATCACAGAAGCTGATGTTTAATTTGGCCAGTGTGTCGGGAGCCGGAACGGTTCGTTGTTCTTTGTGCTCCTGATATATTAGTATGGCGAATGAGACAGCGTGGTGAGACTCCTGGTGGGGCTTTGGGAAGAACAATACTCACTGCTCCATCACATCACTCAAGCCATTTGTGTTTCTCTCTCCTTCCCTGCTTTACTCCTGGTGAAGAGTTAGCAGTGAGGTCCACTGAGAGATGAATCATGACAGAAATGATGAAATGAGTGTTCGCTAAAGAGATACCACGTCATTTAGACTTTTCATTTTAGCATGGAATTTTTTAAGTATTGACTCCTTGTTTAGTCTGAAGATTGTCTTGAATACATTCACTGCATAACAAGCAAATAGAATAGCCTGCCTTTGGCAGCACTGCTTTTTATCCATGAGGAATGAAAATAGTATCGTAACTGATGGAGGAAAAGTCTCAAAATGTCTGCTTATCCCTGAAAGACAATACATCTAACTAGTGTCCTTCCTGCTCTCTTTTCTTCCAACCCAGATGGCCCCCTAGCACGCTCACTGCACCATCAGCCCTCCTCCGCCTGTCCCCATTCCCATGGAAACCCCCCACCTCCCCCTGCCCCCCAGCCTCCTCCGCAGGGGGATTATGTCATCCCCCACCCAGTGCACCCGTTCCACACACCCCTGCCCTCCCACCCCTCAGGGCACACTGTGCCCACTGCCCCTCCCCCTTCCCTGCCTGCCCACCACCTCTCAGGCACCAGTGCCCCACTGGCCCAACACCTGCCCGCGGATCACCAGACCCTGCCGCACCACATGCCACCACTGGGGGCATCGGTGCAGAGGCTGCATCAGCACGAGATGCTGCAGAGGATGGAGGTCCAGCGACGCAGGCTGATGCAGCACCCCACGTGAGTGCAGAAATTGTTACTTTGCTGGTTGTGATAAGCACACCCTGTGAGGCTCTTGAAATAAAATGTTTCGTTATCGGTGCACTCCTCTCTTTCTAGACGGGCACACGAGCGCCCTCCCCCACACCCCCACAGAATGCACCCCAACTACGGCCATGGACACCACATCCACGTGCCCCAGACCATGTCTTCCCACCCTCGGCAGGCGGAGCAGCGGACGGCCTGGTCAGTGTCAGAGCTGAGAGTGTCTTGGTGTTATTTTCACCTGCGGTCAGGAGGAAAGACCACCTGATGGGGACTGACCGGTCTTTTTTTTTTAATTCTCTCCGCAGGGAGCTGGGCATCGAGGCTGGAGTTACTGTGACACCATACCCATCAGGGCACCTCCACCCCCACCTTTCACACTACCACGCTCCCCCCCGGCTGCACCACTTCCCCATCCCCTTCATGGTGAGCGGAAGACTGTGCACATATGCATATATTACCATTAATGAGGAAGAACCATTTTCATTCGGTTTCATTTATCATTTGAAGTCTGGTGTAGATTAATGATGATAGACCCTTATTTATAACATCGCTTATTTCAAGGATGGTTTGGTGAGCTACATGAATAATGCATTACCAATTAATGGTGGCTCATCAAGCGTTGCAAGGTTGCACTCAACAGATCTGGAAGCTTTGAGATCGTCAACGCACACACAGCTAGTTGACAGTTTCCAGATTCTGTGACCGATTCCATGGTCGTCTCTGGGTAAAAAGCAGCCTTTTAAGTGAGTTCATCAAAGCATCAAATTCACATCCAAACTGCTGAAGTCGGAGCACAGTTGGTATTTTCAGACTTCCTGTTTCCTGGAACATCATCCAAAGCACCAACAAGGGGGGCCATGTTTGAGTATTTCATTGGCTGTGGGTGCAGTCAAGTGCCTTCAGAATGTACCAGCTGTGATTTTTAGTGGGCTAGCTGTCACCTCATCCAGTGAACACGCAAGGCAGAGGGCTACGGTGTCACCATGATGCTTATTTAACAGCTCTGTATTCACGGCATCATGGGATTTATCAGTTGTAGAGCTCTCACAACGGTGGACACACAAAAACACCTTGACAAATGTATTATAGAACTGCATTTTTAAGTTGACTACAGTACTACATATTAAGTTTACTACATTACTACACATTTTGTTGTGGACCTCCTGTCAGTAAACATATTGTGATATTCATAAATGTTAATAAACAACAGCTGAGCTGTGATGAGACATGGCTAACAGTTATATTGCCCAGTCACTTCAGATCTGGTTAAAGTATTTAGGGCTGGAAAAAAAAAGGGGACATTTTCTATACAATGTGAATATACTTTTAGAAATCTTTTGTTAAAAGTAATATAATTTTAGTGACAATTTTCTTCCTGTATTTGTTTTTGAGTAGAACCAATTTAATTTGCAACTCCTTTAAAATTTCAAAATTCTTGTGCCTCCTCCCTCAGCACGCTGGCATATCTGAAGTGACCTACCCGCACATCCGGTACATCTCATCCCGAATGACTGGCTTTGGAAGAACCTACGAGGTAAGATTGAGGCTCAGTACATGTGAGTTACCTGCTGCTGTGTTTGTATTTGCCCCAGCAGAATGACTTCATCAGTCATGTTTAGTCCTCACCGTATGACAGATTTTGGCCCTGTTCTTGTGCTGATCTCAAGAGGGGGAGAGGGCTCCATGGTTGATGGAAAGTTAGGGTTGAATTGTCATTTAAGCTGTTATTTTCAGGCGTCTGGGTATTGTGGTGGTCTGTTCCGTTGTCTACCAATACGAGGATCACCAGTTCGAATCCCCATGTTACCGCCGGCTTGGTTGGGTGTCCCTACAGGCACAATTGGCCGTGTTTGCGGGTGGGAAGCCGGATGTGGGCATGTGTCCTGGTCACTGCACTAGCGCCTCCTCTGGTCGGTTGGGGTGCCGGGGGGAATAGCGTGATCCTCCCATGCGCTACGTCCCCCTGGTGTAACTCCTCACTGTCAGGTGAAAAGAAGCGGCTGGCGACTCCGCATGTAGTGGAGGAGGCATGTGGTAGTCTGCAGCCCTCCCCGGATCGGCAGAGGGGGTGGAGCAGCGACCGGAACGGCTTGGAAAATAGGGTAATTGGCCGGATACAACTGGGGAGAAAAGGGGGGGGTGTTACTTTCAGTTATAAATAAATGATAAATGTAGGAACTGGTTTTGTGCAGAACCATAGGATTTATGCTAACAGGCACTATCCAGTACCAGAACCATGTGACATACACTATGTATTCATACAGTTTGTGATCAGAATGCAATCACTAAATGTGTGTGTGGACAGAACAGCCTGGAGGAGTTGTGGACAGATAGAAATACAAATGTCTCAATGTTTACAAAGGAATTCATTTGTCCTGTTCAGCAACACAGTCACGTGTGTAAGAACACAACACAACTCTTGCGTCCGTCTGCAGAACCAGCATGGATGACATGTGATCTGTGCAGGTTTAAAGCAGCTCAATACCGGGCGGGAGAATTTGCATCCTCTCCCAATGCTGTCCACACACCCCCAGGTTTGCAGGTTTACCCGTGTGTCTGAGTCTGTCATCTTTTCCATTTAGGATCTGCTGCATCTAGAGGAGAGACTGGGGACTGTGAACCGCGGCGCGTCCCAGGGAACAATAGAGAGGTGCACTTACCCACACAAGTACAAAAAGGTAACTGCTCCTACCGAGGGGGTGGGGCGAGGGCCTAGTTTAACATGCACATCTGGCTTTGAACATACATATGTTTCTGCATGTCTGACAGTTTAGGCTGGGACGGAGTGCTGACGGTCTACCGTGCTCATTTAAAAGACACTTGTGTACTGCCAGCATTCAGCAGAACTGCTGTCCTGTATCGTAGATAGCAGCTGTGACAGTATTGTGAGGGGAACAAAAGATGTATCTAAATAAGCAATCTAACACCCTGCCGCCCAATACAGAAGGTGTTGGAGAGAGACATTGACCAACAGTTAACCCCCGAAGCATGGGCATCTATTGGGAAAAATATGCACCCAACCCCAGAATCGGTGAGAAATAAAAATGAACAAATCGATTTGGAAACATGTCTCTGCTCACATGTACAGTAGTTGTTGTTAGCTTTGGGCCCCCAGGGAATTCGGCTGTAGAGTAATTACTTCTGTCCTGTGGAGACAACAGACCAAGTTTTCTGTTGCCAGGACAAAATGACGGTTCTCTCTGTCCATAAAGGATAATAGTAATGATATTTTTTTTTTGTGTGTGTTTGTGTGTGTGTGTTGAAATGCTCCCTCTATACACAACAACCCCAATAGGACATCATGTACAGTTTAATTAAAGTCTTATGGAAAATATTAGAAATGCTTTAGAATGAATCCTCAAATACAATGTCTGCTGTCGAGCATCTGAACAGAGTTGTGATGTTTGTTTTTGTTTTGTTTTCATTTACAGAGGAAGCTGCATGGCAAGCAAGAGGATGATGAGGGTGCAGATGAAGACACTGAGGAGAAATGTACCATCTGTCTGTCTATACTGGAGGAAGGGGAGGACGTCAGGTAAACGCCGCCGCTCTCTTCTGCACTTTGTAGCAGTGTGTAGTTGTGTGTTCAGGCACGCCGTCATGGGCCTGCTGTGTGAACACTGACACGTGCCACACGCGAGTTGTCTCATTAACCCCACGGGAGGAAACCAAGTATTGTTTTTCTTTAAAACCCCCAAGCACAGTAATCAGTGGAAAAACCTCTCCCAGGAACCCAAAACGACTGCTCTCTGAGGACACCCTCACGTTCTAACATTCATTCTTACTTCCTGAGGGGGATTTTCTGCCCCCTGCTGGTACAAATCGAGTCATGACCACCAGGTTGGATCTGTTGAGCGCACCAAAATGATGTCCATGTAGAAAATCAACAGTTTAACATTGATTGGTCGTACAGATGGGGAAGGCTCACCTTTATTCATCACGCCTGGTTTGCTGATGGTTTATAGGCGACAGTAGCAAGAGATCATCCCGGCTTCACATTCTCACTGTACAACTTCGACTGGCTCTGTATCCGAAGTAAGATGAGCTGCTGCTTCACGTCCTGTGCAGTTACCACAGACGTTTGACACCATTACATTTTCAGTTCATATCTCTGTTTTGCAACATTTTACCATGATTTGTAGAAATGGATTTTTCTATGTTTTGATAGAACATACAAGTATTGGGGTGTCCGGGTGGCGTAGCGGTCTATTCTGTTGCATACCAACACAGGGATCGCTAGTTCGAATCCCCATGTTACTTCCAGCTTGGTCGGGCGTCCCTACAGACACAATTGGCCTTGTGTGCGGGTGGGAAGCCGGATGTGGGTGTGTGTCCTGGTCGTTGCACTAGCGTCTCCTCTGGTCGGTTGGGGCGCCTTTTCGGGGGGGAGGGGGAACTGGGGGGAATAGTGTGATCCTCCCACGCACTACGTCCCCCTGGTGAAACTCCTCACTCAGGTGAAAAGAAGCAGCTTGGAGGAGGCATAGTCTTCAGCTCTCCCTGGTTCAATAGAGAGGGTGGAGCAGCGACCGGGACGGCTCGGAAGAGTGGGGTAATTGACCAGATACAATCGGGGAGAAAAGGGGGGTAAAATAAAGACATTTTTTTTTATTCTTATGGAACTGAAAAAAAATATATATACACAAGTATTGAATAGAGCACCTTTTAGGTAAAAAATACAGTCAGCCTTGAGCAGTGTTTGTGTGGGGTCCAGAAACCCCACAAAACAAGATTGTTTTACGTAAAAATTATTGAACTAATTATTTATTATGTAATGCGATAGACATGGGCACAAGTCCATGAATACTGGGATGGCATGCAGCGCCTCACCTGCGCCCCCATCCATAGGGTTAGTGGTTGTGTCAGGAAAGGCAGCTGACTTAATGTTTTGCCAAATCGGTCCCTATGTGGATTGACAAGACCATAACGGATCGGTCGAGGCCCGCATTAACAATGGCCAGCATTGGTGCTGTGCCCTCACAGGGTCCTGATGGAAACTGTAAAATCCGCTGTGGCGACCCCAGAGAAACAGGGAACACGCTGAAAGAAGAATTAATAATTATTTCATTTTGCACTGACAAACCTGTCAGTCATTATCGTTTGCTGAAAAGCATTTGGAGCACTTTTAAAACGGAGTGATCTCTCCAGCCCGCTGATTTATTTGCAGTTTGGGGTAAAAAAAAGCAGTGAGCTGGAGTCCGCGGTGGTGTAGCGGTCTAAGCATCGACTTTGTGTCGATGCAGTTGCCCACTGGGGACCGGGGTTCGTGCCCCGGTCTCGTCAGATCCGACTATGGCCGGACTCGATGAAGCAGCGATAATTGGCAGCGCTGTCTTCGGGAGGGGGGCGGAGTCGGCTTGTGTGCGTCACATGAATGCGTCTCTGTGTGTGTCGGAAAAAGCAGTGGTTCGGCCTGGAGTCACCTTGTCACGAAAGTGGCGAGGCGACTCCTTCCAGACTGTCGGCCGGAGAGATGCAGTTGGTGAACGCATGCAGTACGAGGGTGGGTGTTTGGATTAAAATAGGGACCAATTGGCCACTAAATTGGAGGAAAAAAAATCAGAAATAAATTTAGAAAAAAAAAGCAGTGAGGTGTCCGGGTGGCGTAGCGGTCTATTCCGTTGCCTACTGACACAGGGATCTCCGGTTTGAATCCCCGTGTTACCTCCGGCTTGGTCAGCCATCCCTACAGACACAATTGGCTGTGTCTGCAGGTGGGAAGCTGGATGTGGGTATGTGTCCTGGTTGCTGCACTATTGCCTCCTCTGGTTGGTCAGGGCGCCTGTTCAGGGGGGGGGACTGGGGGAATAGCGTGATCCTTCCACGTGCTACGTCCCCCTTGGTGAAACTCCTCAGTCAGGTGAAAAGAAGCGGCTGGTGACTCCACATGTATCGGAGGAGACGTGGTAGTCTGCAGCCCTCCCTGGATCGGCAGAGGGGGTGGAGCAGTGACCAGGGTGGGGCGGAAAAGGGGGGTAATTGGCCGGATACAATTGGGGAGGAAAAAGAAAAAGCAATGAGGAAACTGCGAGGCTGTTCTCCTGTAGATGTGAAGCAGGAATTGATTGTTGTGCATGTGTGGGAGGTAGACACCGGCCATATTTGATTTAAAAAGCTGGTTTGTGTTAACGCCACACTGTGCGTTAAAGTGTGACATGCAAACACACATTTTTTATGTCTTGAATCTGCTTTCCTCTGTGTCCCTCCAACCAGACGCCTACCATGTATGCACCTCTTCCATCAGCTGTGTGTGGACCAGTGGCTCCTCACCAATAAGAAGTGCCCCATCTGCAGGGTGGACATCGAGGCACAGCTGTCTGCTGAGAGTTGATGCTGTTTTTCTAACCAGCCCTTTTGTCGAAATGTTCTTTTCGTTCGTAACCATTTTAATTTTCTCTTCAGTACTGCAGTCAACCAAAGATGGCATGAATAATACCTGCGCCGCTCTTCTACGAGAAACAAACTCAATAAACCCCAACAGAGTGCCAGCTATCACCTATTACCCCAGCTAGAGTTCTCCATTAAGGATTGGAAATTTTGTTGTATTTATAAAGCTTTTCTGTAGCTTTTACTCGTTTCCTTAGGTGTCATCGTTTTGTTCTCTGGTTTTGCGCATGTTTCCTCGCAATGCGTTTCTTTGCACATATAACGCAGGCCCGAGGTGGCCTGACAACTGCAGGTGAGGAGAGCTGCTCCGGTAAAGAAGCATTTCTGTAAACCTAATGCCTTGCTTTACTGGAATAGAATGTCAACCTCCGTTTTCAAAACGTTGCAGGATTCATTTTGCCAATCATTGTATTGATTAGTTAATGTTTAGAAGATGTGGATTGTTAGTGAAGTAAGTAAATCAAGACATTCCTGACTAGGAAAGTATCGTTAACAGATCAGCTGCTGTATTAGTGCATCCCCAGTATTTTTAGAGTGAATTAAGCTCCGATGTTCACCTCACTCCCAAAATATGCACATGCTTGGCTACCGTTACACCTCCCTCCTGCACATTCATTTTACTAAACGCAATTAAAAAAAAACTTATCTAATGTATTTTAGAGAGAAAAAAGAAAATGAATGTCACATCTGTCTCTTGACTGTTCTTTTTTTAATCCGACGATTGTTGAGGTCTGCTGAGAGTCTAGTTTGTGTTTTACAGGGATTTCCCCCCTGCGGACGGAGGGGCTGAGATGTTTAGTGGGGGGGTCCTGTGGGGGAGGTGGTGGTGGTGGGGGGTGGGGTCTTTAACCAGTGTCACATGAATCTACCGCCAGGGGTAACCTCGTCATATCGACACGTCTAATGGCGTCAGCGGCGTCCCGGATTTGAGTCGAATCCTGGTTTCTTTGTGCTGAGGGAGGTCCACAGCTCAGTTAGGACTCATTTACTTATGTTTTACTCTTACGATGCAGATGAACTTTTGAGCTACACTTTCACGTCTCTCTGGTTGTGTTTCTGCAGCAGTTTCCAGTTGTGCTGCGAGGCGAAAACTGCTCACAGTAATATTCTTGACTATTCACCTGCGTATACTTGCACAAGAGAGAAACCGACAAGGGTGCAGAAGTGAATATGACGGCATGCCGAGGCCACGCGTTTCCACTCGGGTTGATAGTTAATGAGGAAACGAGCCCTAACATTTTGATTGGAGTGTTGGAATGCAGTACTTACAGCAGGTATCCATGCATTCACTGACTTAATGGAACCAGAAACATATTCTGTGGGATTTATATTAGTTTTAAAAAATAATCTAAATAAACTTGGATAACTCTTTCTTGAGTCCTTTCCTTAATTTCATTTTTGAAATTAGGATGATTTTTTTTGGGGGGGGGGGGGTTGAAGGAAATGTTGCTTGTCTTTAAAATAGCAGACTATTACACCTTAGACCTGTAGACACCTGACTGATGTGAGCTGCACGGTGTGACTGTGTGGCAGCCATGGAACTTTTTGTCCAAATCAGACGGTGTACATGAAATGTGGTCCTGTCCCTCTTAATATTTATAAAGAAAAACTGGGCGTGGTGGCGTGGCGGTCTATTCCGTTGCCTACCAACAATCGCCGGATTGATTTCCCGTGTTACCTCCGGCTTGGTCGGGCGTCCCTACAGACACAATTGGCTGTGTCTGCGGGTGGGAAGCCGGATTTGGATACGTGTCCTGGTCACTGCACTAGCGCCTCCTCTGGTCGGTCAGGTGTCTGTTTGGGGGGGGGGGGGTAGCGTGACCCTCCCACGCGCTATGTCCCCCTGGTGAAACTCCTCACTGTCCGGTGAAAAGAAGCGGCTGGCGACTTCACATGTATGGGAGGAGGCATGTGGTAGTCTGCAGCCCTCCCCAGATCAGCAGAGAAGGGGTGGAGCAGAGACCGGGACGGCTCGGAGGAGTGGGGTCATTGGCCAAGTCCACCAAAATGAATAAATGGTTTCCCAGATCCACTTGCCCACTTTGACCCAAGGACCAAACTTAACAGTTTGAATGTGATTTAAATACTTGACATACAATTTTAAGTGAGACTAAAAGTAACTTGATTTCCATCTATCTGTTATCCATCCATCCATTATCCTGCTCTCAAGGTCACGAAGATGTTGGGAGTCCATCCCAGCAATCATTGGGCGGCAGGCGGGGAGAGACCCTGGACAGGCCACCAGGCCACAGGGCCGACACACACACATTCATACCAAATTAATCCAGTTCAGGTTCACAGAGGGTTGGAGTCTATCCCAGCATGCATTGCATTGGGTAGGTAGAAGGCAGAGAGACCCTGGATAAGGCACCAGTCCATTGCAGGACACACACACACATCACTGACAGCACCCATACCTACTGACAGTTGGTACATAAAGCAGCGTTTCTGCTGGATGAGTGGGATTTCTGTCGATACAAGAAACGGCCATTAGCATGTTGAGGAGGCTGGAAGTGGAAGTCCTGGTGTACTTTCATGTCTCTGCTTACATGTGAGACATCAGCAAAGTGCAGGTCGTGTGGAGGAACCTTTCTGAGGTGTCATCAGACGGTTAAGGCCAGTCACCTCTGACCCCTCCATTTCCATCATCTCAGCCACGCTTCTTCAGGGATGAATGTAGACGAGCAGCGACGAACACATACTGGACCCCCAATTCGCAGCTCCCAGACTACACCCGGGTCCGTTTCCTGTTTTCCTCCATGAGAGGGAAAGTGAATGTCGTGGTCCTGGACAAGATGGTGGTCCTGCCGAGACAGCCTGAATTCTTCACAGGGGACATTTTTAAAGATGTTTACATATTTGGGACTACACTGCAATGTAAAGGCAACAGTGCCACTTAGATCTGATTTGAGCCTACCTTTGATTCTGGTGATCTTTGTGAGTTTACAGATGGAATAAACCTTTTTACGATACTTTCTGTAGAGGTGGGGGTAGAAGAAGCTGCACCATGTTGCACGGCTAGGATTAACGGTAACGATTAGCCTGCTGAATCGTAGGTGGAACTACACATCGAGGGTTCATGATGATGGGGTGTCCGGGTAGTGTAGCGGTCTATTCCATTGCCTACCAACACAGGGATCGCCCATTCGAATCCCCGTGTGACCTCCAGCTTGGTCGGGCGTCCCTACAGACACAATTGGCCGTGTCTGCGGGTGGGAAGCCGGATGTGGGTTTGTGTCCTGGTCGCTGCACTTGGTCGGCCGGGGCGCCTGTTCGGGGGAACTGGGGGGAATAGGGTGATCCTCCTACACGCTACATCCCCCCTGGTGAAACTCCTCACTGTCAGGTGAAAAGAAGCGGCTGGCAACTCCACATGTATGGGAGGAGGCATGTGGTAGTCTGCAGCCCTCCCCGGATCGGCAGAGGGGGTGGAGCAGTGACCGGGACGGCTCGGAGGAGTGGGGTAATTGGCCAAGTACAACTGAGGAGAAAAAGGGGGAACCCCACCACCCCAAAAAAAGTTCATGACAATAAATACTCTGTTCAGTACCAAACCCACCTTACCCTTGGGTTGCGTTCCGGGTCAGCAGGACCCATAACAGCAGAGAAAAGATCTTCTTTAACCTGACGTGATGACTTGTCCTACAGTGACCCCAACATTAGAAACACTGAAACAGGGTTTTTCCAAGAAAGCGGTGCACCACTAGGGTACGAAGATGGTGTCAGGGTCATGTGTGACCCTCAGACATGTGTGGGTCATGTGACCTGATAGAAACGAGGGGTGTCCACTGATTAAATGCAGTCTCTCTGCAGTGTGAAGAGGGAAAACCCAGATGGTCACACAGTTTGTGGTGGATGACAGCTTGTGTCTTCATGCAGAATAGATTTGGGGTTTAAAATGAAGCTGCTTTAATTTAGAGGTTTAATGAAGGCGGGTCATACACGATCCTTAAGAAAAGGGCAGTATACACGATGTGTGGACAACACAAGGGGTAATGTAATCAGTGTTGTCGCTCACTTTCAGTGGTGTTGGGAAAAGTTCTACCCATCTTTCTCAGAATGGTGGGTTTTGACTTTCTGCAATTACAAAACGTTACACAAGACATTTATGCACCAACACACATGTAGAACACCACGTACGCCGGGGGAGGGAATCCATATTATAAAGATGCCACACATGTCGAGTCTATGCGTTACGAGGCCACAGATGAGTACTAGAGAACAGTTTTCCTTCTTTTCACAATGGCAGAGGACCCAATAATACCCACACGATGTTCAAGTTCACTCCTGACTGCAGTAAAAGAAGGTTTAGCATTTCTAAATGTGTATTTATGATATTTGGCAAGTAAAAAGATGAGATTTACAATAAAAAGGACAGGATGTGTTGCTGTAAAGCCCCCTGAGGTAAATTTGTAATTTGTGCGATTAGGCTACTCAAATACATTGACTTGACTTCCTGAGATCAAAGAAGGCAAGGAGGCCATTTTTAAAGGTAAAGACAAAACGGCAACGAGGAGTTTTTTAATAAAGGACGTCAGACCAAAACTTTCTAGTGTGTACAATTCCCAAACAGATGCAGAGCAGTCTCAGGCATGGTAACGCAAAAGGAACAACCAATATCGCCGTCACTTTTAACATCACATTCAGCAGGGTAGAGAGTATAATTTGATTTAAATGTCATTTCTCTCACTTTATTACCAGATATCTGAGCGGTAAAGTCCAAACTCTTTTCCAAAGAAGGTTTTCCACAAGTTTGCCCCCAAAAGAATTTGACATAAGGTGTTGATTGACACAATATGTTTGGAATGAAGCTCATAACACATCTGTACTTTCATGATGATTTGAAAAACAAAGTTTACCAATTATAGATTCATCCACCTCGATAGAGGACACAACAGATGCAGTGCATCCGGAAAGTACTCACACCCCTTCACTTTCCCCACATGTTGTTATGTTACAGCCTTATTCCAAAATGGATTAAATTCCTTTTTTTCCTCATCAATCTACACACAATACCCCATAATGACAAAGTGAAAAAGGTTTTGTAGAAATTTTTGCAAATTTATTAAAAATAAAAAACTGAAATATTGCATGTACATAAGTATTCACACCCTTTACTCAGTACTTGGTTGAGGCACCCTTGGCAGCGATTACAGCCTCAAGTCTTCTTGGGTATGAAGCTATAAGCTTGGCACACCTATATTTGGGGTATTTCTCCCATTCTTCTCTGCAGATCCTCTCCAGCTCTGTAAGGTTAGATGGGGAGCGTCGCTGCACAGCTATTTTCAGGTCTTTCCAGAGATGTTCAATGGGGTTCAAGTCTGGGCTCTGGCTGGGCCACTCAAGGACATTCACAGACTTGTCCCGAAGCCACTCCTTCGTTGTCTTGGCTGTGTGCTTAGGGTCATTGTCATGTTGAAAGGTAAACCTTCGACCCAGTCTGAGGTCCTGAGCGCTCTGGAGCAGGTTTTCATCAAGGATCTCTCTGTACTTTGCTCCATTCATCTTTCCTTCGATCCTGACTAGTCTCCCAGTTCCTGCCGCTGAAGAACATCCCCACAGCATGATGCTGCCACCACCATGCTTCACTGTAGGGATGGTATTAGCAAGGTGATGAGAGGTGCCTGGTTTCCTCCAGACATGACGTTTGGCGTTCAGGCCAAAGAGTTCAATCTTGGTTTCATCAGACCAGAGAATCTTGTTTCTCATGGTCCGAGAGTCCTTTAGGTGCTTTCTGGCAAACTCCAAGCGGGCTGTCATGTGCCTTTTACTGAGCAGAGGCTTCCGTCTGGCCACTCTACCATAAAGGCCTGATTGGTGGAGTGCTGCAGAGATGGTTGTCCTTCTGGAAGGTTCTCCCATCTCCACAGAGGAACACTGGAGCTCTGTCAGAGTGACCATCGGGTTCTTGGTCACCTCCCTGATCAAGGCCCTTCTCCCCCGATTGCTCAGTTTGGCTGGGCGGCCAGCTCTAGGAAGAGTCCTGGTGGATCCAGACTTCTTCCATTTACGAATGATGGAGACCACTGTGCTCTTCGGGACCTTCAAAGCTGTAGACATTTTTTTGCACCCTTCCCCAGATCTGTGCCTCGATACAATCCTGTCTCGGAGGTCCGCAGACAATTCCTTTGACTTCATGGCTTGGTTTCTGCTCTGACATGCACTGTCAACAGTGGGACCTTATATAGACAGGTGTGTGCCTTTCCAAATCATGTCCAATCCATTGAATTTACTACAGGTGGACTCCAATCAAGATGTAGAAACATCTCAAGGATGATCAGTGGAAACAGGATGAAGCTGAGCTCAATTTTGAGTGTCATAGCAAAGGGTGTGAATACTTATGTACATGCAATATTTCAGTTTTTTATTTTTAATAAATTCGCAAAAATTTCTACAAAACCTCTTTCACTTTGTCATTATGGGGTATTGTGTGTAGATTGATGAGAAAAAAACGGAATTTAATCCATTTTGGAATAAGGCTGTAACATAACAAAATGTGGGGAAAGTGAAGGGGTGTGAATACTTTCCGGATGCATTGTACACTTAAGTTTGAGCCTCTTGGCAACATCAGAGCACCAGAAGTCAGGTCAAGTCAGTTTTATTTGTATAGCCCCATATTATTTGCCTCAGGGTGCTTTACAGCAACACAACATCCCATCCTTAGACCCTCGCATCTGATAAGGAACGACTCCCTAAAAAAAACCTTTAACAGAGAAAAATAGGAAGAAACCTCAGGGAGAACAACAGAGGAGGCCAGTGGTTCTCAAACTTTTCTGTCATGCCCCCCTTTGGAGGAAGAACATTTTTCATGCCCCCCGCTCCCAACAAAATGGGCAAAGTTTAACTTTATTTAAATAACATCAAGATCATGAACATTACTTTCACTTTTCTTTCAGTAATTTCTGTTGCGCAAACAACAAACGCAACTTCCACTTCAACTTTATCAAACCTCTTGTTGTGACATCTGTCACTAGATTGCTCCATCAGTCTGTGTGCTTTTTCAAAAACAGCAAAACGAAATACAATTTATAACCACTTTGCTAGAACAATAACAATAAAGTTCAATCTGCAAAAGAAAAGAAGAAATGCAGTTATTTAGGAAAAACGATGAGCAAGTCAATTTGTGGGAGCTCAAGTCTCATCACCGCATTAGTGGCTGCAATGAGCCTGTTTTGCACTGCACAGCTTTTCAAAACGGGGTTGCAGGTTTGATACTGCCAAGTCATGCTCAATGTTGAGCTCTGTACTGTTTTAAGTGTGGCAACAGCAGAAAAGCCCATCTCACAGAGACAGGAAGTGGTGAAGGGAAGCAGAATGCCCACAGCCGTCTGTCCTATGAGTGGATACTCCCTCCCCACACCAAGCCAGAATTCACTGTGTCTGAGCTGTAAAGCTCAGCCTCAGGGTGGAGTCAGATGTCATCGCCATGAACTGGTCCCCTTCAGCAGAGCTGAAATCAGCAGGTGCTGCTGCACTGAATGGATCTGTCACCCAGTCATACTGAGCACTGTAGTTTGGGGAGTATTTTTGAGAGAATCCTCTCAGGGAAGAGATGTGCTCCTTAAGACATGTAATCGCTGTGGTGGCTCCAAAATCACAGGTTCCAACAAATTCACTCAGATTCTCAAAGAAATCAGTATTTCCTTTATCAAGTCGCCTGCCCCACGTCTCAAGCTTTTGAGAGCGAGCGCACTGATATCGTCTGCCAGGTGAAGAAGGTGCTTGTCGCTGCCTTGAAGCTGAAGATTTTAATTCATCCCACTTTCCAAATATATCGCTGAAATAAGCCAGCTTCGTCAGAAATCGTTCATCACTAAACTTGCAACTTCATGCATACGCCGCTCCTCCAGAAACACCCGAATTTCCTCTCTGACCTCAAAGACTCAAGACGACACGTTACCTTGCGAGAGCCACCTGGCGTCGCTGTGAAGCGACACAGCTGAATGTTCAGCTCCCATCCCCTCCCAAAGTGCAGAGAACAGGGGTCTTGTTCTGATGACACTGACCACGGAACAACATGGGTCAAAAGCTGGTTTAGGTCAGGGCTGATCTGTCTTGATGCTGGCCTAGCGCGTCTCTCTGGATGACACAGTGCGTCCATTGCACATTTGGCGAGACCCTCTTGATTAGTGGCTGCAATCCCTTTGTTTTCCCTGCCATGGTCTGTTCTCCCATTTCAGCCCATGTTCTGCCAGGTAACAAACAGTCAAGAAGCCCAAAGAGCTCATCAGCTGTCGCTCTACTTGGGACGTACCTGCAAAACAGCAAACCCTCACACAGGGATGTGACGTGACAAAGCCAACATAAGCAGTAAGCAGTCTTTATTGCTGGCAGTAGCCTCGTCCACTTGTAAGACGAAATGTTCGTCTTTCAGTTTTTCCAATGAGTTGTTCCTCAAGGTCATTTGTAATATACGTCTTGCAACTGGGACATTGGACAGAGGGACAGCCTTCAAATTTGCGGCGCTTGTAAAAGGCTTTTTTAGGGAGATGTTCCTTATCCGACGCGAGGGTCACAGGACAGGATGTTGTGTTGCTGTACAGCCCTTTGAGGCAAGTTTGTAATTTGTGATACTGGGCTATTCAAATAAAATTGACTTGGCTTGACCATATCTAAAGCCGTGGGACGCATGAGCCCCTCTGCTATTGTGTGTGGTTTCTTACACTGGGCAATTCCGTATGTGACTCTGTATGATGCCATTAGTGCTTTGTTGTTCACTGGTGCAGCTTTTACAAAGCCATGTTCCTGCTGACGGTGGGCACCAAGCTTTCTGAACTCCAGTGGCTTATTGGCGTGACTGGGGTGTAACGTCTCTACGTGTTGGTTTGGTCTCACACTATCAGCTGCCAGAGTTTTCAGACATAAAATACACACTGGGGGAGGTTCCGGTAATGGCGGCTTGCTGAGAGGACACAACTTAAACGAGATTGGATCTGGAATCCCTTTTTTGGGGATGAAATTTACGTCACACTTTAGAGCTCTACGTGACATCCGATGTATTGGTAAATGCATTTTCAAGTTATTTTATCTTCCTTGAAAAAAGTGAAAGTGTAACTAATCCCCCACGTCTGAGCCTAACTCCACCCACTGCATAATTTTGAAAAATGCTAAAAATTGGGCAAGTGGCTGAGGGGTGGGGGTATGGATGTGTGAGGCACGGTGGCAGTTCTAGACCAGTTTTACTGGGGGGGCCAGGCTGGGGCCAGTTATGTTGTCAGAGGGGCACATTCGACCCGGGACAAAAGAGACGAAGAGTGTCCAAGTTTTAAAATTTTTAGTTCAGTACTAGTACACAAAAAAACCAAACATAAAATACCCTGATTGATATTTGTTTCAGTAACAGTATTTTTTCTCAGTAACTTGCAGTTATTTGTTTCCCTAACAATATTTGTTTCAATAACTTACAGTTACAATATTAATAAATTACAATATCCAGCCATCCATCCATTATCCAAGCTGCTTATCCCAAGTAGGGTCGCGGGATACTGGAGCCTATCCCAGCAGATGTTGGGCGGCAGGCGGGGAGACACTGTGTACAGGCCGCCAGGCCGTCACAGGGACAACACATTCAAACCAAGGGACAACTTAGTATGCCCGATTCACCTGACCTACATGTCTTTGGACTGTTGGAGGAAACCGGAGCACCTGGAGGAAACCCACACAGACACGGGGAGAACATGCAAACTCCACACAGGGGACGACCCGGGATGACCCCCAAGGTTGGACAACTCCGGGGTTCGAACCCGGGACCTTTTTGCTGTGAGGCGACCGCGCTAACCGCTGCGCCACGGTGCTGCCTAAATTACAATACTGAAAACAAAATAAAACACATTCCTGTTAGCTTCAGCTCAAGTTACAGCACATTCTTCCCCGGGTGCTGTAGCCGCCCACTGCTCCTATACAACAGGACGGTTAAATGCAGAGAACAAATTTCATTGTAACCTACAATGACAAAATAATGTGGCTTTCTTTCTTCTTTGCTGCAACACTCACTTCTTTATAAGGAAAGAACTACTACCCTCTTACTTGTTCTTAGCACTTATTGTATTCACTCATTTAAAAAAAACTCTTTCTTGCACTTTTACTTTAGCACTGGTGTTGCTCTTAGATGCTTGTTTAGATGCACTTATGACCTCTGATGACTAGTAGTTCTGATTTCCTACGTTAAACGATGCACTTATTGGAAGTTGCTTTGGATAAAAGCGTCGGCTAAATGACTGTAATGTAATGTAATAAGGCTCAATGAACAGTTCAAGCTCTACTGTACTAGAGGGTCTCTGCATCCTAGTCTGTATTTTCCTTTCTTGAATTTCACATTACAGCAACTGTATTCTGTGGTTTTGGGGATTTTTGGCAAACCGATCAACAAATGAGTCAAGATTCAAAGCCTTTGCCCTCCTAGACTCAATACTCAGTACACCCAGATTGCTCAGTCTCTCATTGGTTATGGAGGACCTGAGGTAAGTTTTCACCAGCTTCAGCGTAGAAAAACTCCGCTCACGAGAAGTAGAACTCACTGGCATCGCGACTGCTATTTCACAGAGTCTGAAGAGCTCAAAAAACACTTCTTTATATGGCTCAATGAACAGTACCAGCTGTACTGCACCAGAAGGTCTCTGCATCTCAGTCTGTATTTTCCTTTCTAAAATTAGGCTGAACTGATGTAGTTCATGCCCCAAGTCATCAATATTTAAGCAAATGAAAACAGAGCCGTCTCTTTCAGAGATGCATCACTTTGGGGGTTTAGAGCTCGGATGCTATTCATTATGTCACAGTTTGTCTTTGAAAACTGTTAAGCTCATTGAGCATCTGATCAATGACGAGGTAGACAAAGGCTGTACGAAACCCGTCTTTATCTGGTTCTGACTCTCTCTGACGAACAGTACTCAGTGTTCAACGAGTTTAGAGCTTAGTCTTTTTTGTCGTCTTGCAACTGGCTGTATTATGTGAAATATGGTTTCTCATGTTGTGTTCCCAGAATATTTTTAGTTAGACACAACTTGCATACAGTGTGGCTCTTATCCAGCTCCCTTTTCCCTTCAACTTCATAGAAGCCAAAATGCTTCCATACGCTGGCTTTTAAGCCAGAGGATGCCGGTCGGATTGTATCCAACTTTGGTTGCTTGTGCTCGGCCATCCTCACCAAAACTGAAGACGTAGCCTAGCTTAGAACGTTAACACGATGCACGTGTTTTACGTCCGTTACGTTTCACCATCCAGTTGATTCAGCAGCAGCCATAAGGAGCATACAGCCCAGTCAAGAATTGAGCTTTAAATTTCTGATTATTGAGTTTTCTGCATCAAGACATTATCTTTTGAGAGAATCTTGATGTTCCTAAGAATCGACCCCCCCCCCACTCGTATCTCATGCAGTATTCGCTTAAGGGCAGGCAATCTATCCATAATGTTACGTACAGCTATAAATTGACATGCCCATTGGGTGTCACTTAATCACTGGAGTTCTCTTGGTGCACCTTCGTACGTCTCTCTTTGTATAGTCAGCCATTTAGGATGGACGTATGACTCCGATGTGAACACATCGTTTTCTCTAGTAAGGAGAAGAAGTCCTCTGCCTCTGGGACAGCTTTGACTGTATCTACTACAACTAAATTTAGACAGCAGGCATTGCAATGGACATAAAAGGCATATTTTGCTAGCTCTTTGATTCTAGCCTGGACCCCAGAATGCTTACCACTCATGACGGCAGCACCGTCATATGCTTGGCCTACAAGGTTGTTTCTCTATTCTAAACCATCCTAGGATGCCTAACAACATCAGGCAAAGGGACTGTCGATGGAAACTAGCCTCTTAGCTAACTCGGGTACATTTACATTTGCTTCGAATCTTGATTAATGTACATTGTCCCTTCCCAAATAAACGTTTAAACAATAAACAAACCATGACTTTCCAATATGTAGATTATTTTCTCAGTAAGCCCTGCTGCATCTAGCCTCAGCAGATTCAAAATGGAGAAGACTCCCCTGGATAGCTCCATTGAAATAGTACCCGAGTACTCGAGCAATCTGTTCGGTTTTTGTTTCATCTGCCATGATGCTGAAGACTTCACTGTTTTTCCACTTCTGTAATTTCGGTTCGAACCACTTCTGCCTAACAATCAGAGCCGCATTCTGGATGATTTTGCTTGTGGAAGTCAACCTTTTTTAACAGCTCTGTCTTGGTTCGCAATTGTCTCTAGAATTGCCATGAGGTTCCCCTTTAATATCTGAGACTGCAGATTCATTGTCCTCTTTGAGCAATGTTTGTGTGGCAGTAAGTAGTTGCACTTCCCCTACTGTTTTTATATATTCCCGATTTTCTCTAACCTGTTTGTTATGTTCCTTGTTTCGAACATTTGCCAGTATTGCATTAGCTGTTACAGCTCTCTCATAGTCCCTCCATGCAGTCATTGCTTGTTTGTGTCGTTCAGACTTGGCATGGATTGCAAACCCCCCTCTCTGTAGGTTGCTTTCTTCCAGTTTTTGAATCCGGATGGGGAGTCAAATACTGTGGCTGTGCCATTAGGGGGGCTAAAATGTCTGCAGGCGTAACAATACGCAGGGTCCGATAGTTTAGAATACTCAAGCCAGGGCTGAATGTTGTACCCAGTTGTTGTATGTTGTGTGTGTGGGTATATATGTCCATCCATCCATTATCCGAGCTGCTTATCCCAATTGGGGTCGTGGGATGCAGGAGCCTATCCCAGCGGTCATTGGGCAGCAGGCGGGGAGACACTATATATATAAGGCAGGCCCTGTGATAGACTGGCAGTCTGTCCAGGGTGTCTCCCTGTCTGCTGCCCAATGACTGCTGGGATAGGTCCCAGCATCCTGCAACCCTAATTAGGACAAGCAGCTTGGCTAATGAATGAATATATAAGGAACATATACTATAGCAATCAAGAAACACCATAAGACTACACACTTCTACATGGACACACCACATGAACTGTAATTACACCGCTTTACAAGCAGGCAAATATTTTTTCAACATCACAAACCTGATGGTCCAGTGCTTGTGGATGCACATGTATCATCTGTCTGTGTCTCACACTCTGCTGGTATGTCACCTTCAGCCTCACTCTCGGGATCGTCATCTGTCTCTCCTTCCTGCTCTGTGCCCTCCCTTTGAAAACCAGTCTCTCCGACTAACAAGTACTTTGGCTTTCTCTCTGTGGCACTCTCCACTTCCTGCCGTTTCTCTTCAACTCTCTCAACACCTGGATCATCTGCCTCTGTCTCAATGTCTGCCTCATCATTTTCCTTTTTATTTTGGGGGGCAGCGAAACGGGACATAATGTCCCCTTTTCTCTTCATTTTGATGATACCTACCGGATCTGACAGGATGGTTATTACACATGTAAGTCATGTGAAGGTTTATATGTCCTGATCTGACAGGATGGTTATAACACATGTAAGTCATGTGAAGGTTTATATGTCCTGATCTGACAGGATGGTTATAACACATGTAAGTCATGTGAAGGTTTATATGTCCTGATCTGACAGGATGGTTATAACACATGTAAGTCATGTGAAGGTTTATATGTCCTGATCTGACAGGATGGTTATAACACATGTAAGTCATGTGAAGGTTTATATGTCCTGATCTGACAGGATGGTTATAACACATGTAAGTCATGTGAAGGTTTATATGTCCTGATCTGACAGGATGGTTATAACACATGTAAGTCATGTGAAGGTTTATATGTCCTGATCTGACAGGATGGTTATAACACATGTAAGTCATGTGAATGTTTATATGTCCTGATCTGACAGGATGGTTATAACACATGTAAGTCATGTGAAGGTGTATATGTCCTGATCTGACAGGATGGTTATCACACATGTAAGTCATGTGAAGGTTTATATGTCCTGATCTGACAGGATGGTTATTACAAGTCATCGCCAAACACGTTACTAGCTGAGTATTTTAGTTCAGAAATAAGAAACTTCACTTTATTCACGTGTATTCATTGTACATTGTATGCTAGCTAACAAGTTAGCTTAGCAAGTCTAAGACTTGGCCAACTTTTTCTCCAAAAAGTGAAAATGGTCATGACCATCTCGTGTCATCACATCACATTTTGCTGTTGCAACTCTGCAACACAGCATCAGACTTGTTTCGTAGGACGATCAGAGCTGTGCTGAGCTATCTGGTCCAGACCAGACCACTTAATTAACGACTCTTTCCCATGTAACTGGTTTTTATGCTATTGTAAACTACTAATAAGACACGTTAGCCCCTAGCTAACGGGTCTGACCCTTTAGCCGAGCGATTAGTGACGTCACCTTGTGGTGCAATACACCCCGTATCGAATCCCGCACCGGGCAAGAAAGTAACCGGTTACACTATGTAGCGCGCGATACGTGACGTGGTTCGGTGTTTTCATTAGCGTTATTAAGCTTCTCATAGTTTTCGGTTAGCATTTGCTGTAATTTTTATGTTAAATCGCTGATTCCTCAAAGCTAACATTAGCTGGAATTTTTATCATCTCGTCTTTTAATCGCACCGGTCTTAGCATACGTGCTAAGCGGCTAATCACACCGGCGTGACGGTACGTGGCGCCGAAGGGTCGATGCCAGCTAGCAGCTAGCAGCTAGGTGACGTTAGTAGCTAAATCTGTCCATGGAAATTTTATTTTTTTTCAGCAGAGATCTTAGTTACAACAAGATGGCGCTAACAAGGCAGTTTTGTGTTTTTACGTGTGATATTTATTCAGTTTGGGAAACCCACGATCTTCTAGCTAGTTGGCCGGCTCGCTAGCAGCCGAGCCATAACACAACAAAAAGGAAAGACAAGAACAGACCATTCAGCCCACCAACGCTCGTCTATTCCTCCCTCTAACCCGCACTTGTTAGCTTGTTAGCCTATCCCTAACTCCACCCTATCCCTAACCAACCTAATCAACGGAGGCAACGAGTACCAGCCAATCAGAGGCAGAGTTCCCGGAAAACGGGTACGAAAAACAAAACCCACGCGTCCTGGCCGGAAGTCTGACCTCGCAACAACGGCGCCAAGAAAAGAGTTTCGCTCACCTTCAGGTCTTCTTCGTGGCCGCCTCGCAACGTCCCGCTGTGATTCTGGCCGGAGCCGACAGGTGGCGGCAGCCTACTTCCGCTCGCCCCTTCCGCGCTTCCGCCAGCCAGTGGCGGTGCACCGCTCTAAGGGGCCCGACTAGGATGTTGAACCGCAGACGTTCCGTCTTTGCGTCGTCGCCACAAACCGATATAATTTCAGAACCGGTCGCCTCCTCTTTACGTGTCTGTGGACACGCTTCTGCAAGTCACTTATACGTGTTCATTGACGCGTATCTCACAGACGCCGCTAGGGGCGCCCTGTAGCCCACTAGGTCTGTCATGACCATGGTCGTGACGCAATGGAAGGTCAAAAATGTTGAACAAAGAAGGCGGAGCGATGCGGATGTTCTTAATGTGTGAGTCGTAGCTAAATGTGCTATCTTCAGATTATGTTTTGAAGCAGATATGTACCACGTTACGGAACTAAGGTTATATGCATGGTGTTTACAATTTAGGAAACTCCGCAACCCATAGAGAACAATTTTGCATGCGACTTACCGAAAAGCAATCGGAGTGTGGTAATGAGGAGTTTGTAATCCGGTAAAATGGTGCGCAAATCTCGCTATGGGGCAACAGCCAACTCTGTAAGAAGGATGTCTAAATTAACATTTTACCTAAATATGTATTAGATGTAACATTACCTTGTGTGGTGGAGAAATTGTGGTGAATCCCGACCGATACAGCCGTGCCTAGACCTAGAAGACAGGATTGCGCCCCCAGTGGCCAGAAGACGGGATTGCGGCCCCAGTGGCAACTACTACGTGTCCGTATACACGTATTTCGCTCTCGCAAAAACGTGTCCTCTGACACGTACGTATTGTGATGTAGTGTTGCATAATTTATGATGACCGTCGAGTCCAGGGGTGGGCAGTCTTATCCAGACCGGCAGGGCCGGTGTGGGTGAAGGGTTTTGTTCCACCCAAGCAGTCCCACACCTGATCCCGCTAATCAGCCAGCAGAGTCTTTGCTGAGGAACCTGATTAGGAGACACAGGTGTGTAACTGCTTGGTTGGACCCAGTGACGGCATGGCGGCCTGCCCAGGGTGTCTCGCCGCCAGGAGCAGGATACGCGGTACGGATGGAGCAAAAACCTTCACCCTCTGGATAAGGTCGCCCACCCCTGATTGTAGACTCCTCGTTCGGAGGGGAGCCATGGGGGAAGGGGGGGGGTCCAAGCTCAGTATTACAGGGGCACTGGCCCCTGTCGGCCCCTCCCCAGAACCGGCAGGAGTTGCTCCTGGCCAGAGAAAACTGGGGCGCGACACTGAATCACGAGGCACCCACGCACACCACCGAGGGCTTGACACGCAGTCGCTCCCGCTCCCGGCTCGCTCCCACAGGCAGTGCGACAAGCAACCCCTCTAATGCCCCTTGCCCGCCACGTGGTACCGGCTCAACTTGGCTCGACTCGCTTCTGTGTCGTTTTCCATTACCGTAACAGTACCCCCTCCGTGTAGCTGGTCGTCATAGCGACGCCTGGTTTTCAATTTCAAAATGTGCTTTTAAGGGAACTCCGCTTCGATATTTAAAAATGGCGGGTGGTATCCCATGCGCGCAGTGATGACGCAGTGATGACGCAGTGACGCGTTTCTCTGACCAATCAGAGGTCTGCATTGATTTTGGTACCCGCTCCAGTTTTTTTCTGAACCTCGACAAAGGCGGTACCAGAAAAGTGGTACCAGTTACCGAGGTGCCGGAACTTTCCAGTAATGGAAAACGGGGAAAAGGGCGAGTCGAGTTGAGCCGGTACCGTGGAGTGGAAAAGGGGCATAAATACGCGGTTCTGGAAACGAGCCTGTGTCGTTATTGGACCGTTTATGAAAGGGGCACAGTGACGACATTCTGCATTGGGTGACGTTATAATGACAATACGGTAGCTCAGGGCGAATCAGGGCCCACTTGCATAACGCCACCTGGAGGGCAAAACCACGACAACGTTGACGCAGGGACCGCTTAAGTCATCACCGTGTGTGCAGGTCCGGTGGCGCTGCTACAGCCATCTGAAGCACAAGTTGGAACCATCCATCCATCCATCCAACCAACCATCCATCCATCCAACCGTCCATTATCCATCCATCCATTCATCCACCCATCCATTATCCATCCATTATCCATCCATACATCCATTATGAATCCATCCATCCATCCATTATCCATCCATCCACCAACCATTATCCATCCATCCATCCATCCATCCATCCATCCATCCATCCAACCAACCATCCATTATCCATCCATTATCCATCCATCCAACCAACCATCCATCCATCCATTCATTATCCATCCACCCATCCATTATGAATCCATCCATCCATCCATTATCCATCCATCCACCAACCATCCATCCATCCATCCAACCATCCATCCATTATCCATCCACCAACCATCCATTATGCATCCATCCATTATGCATCCATCCACCAACCATCCATCCATCCATCATCCATCCATCCATCCATTATCCGACCCGCTTATCCTGCTCTCAGGGTGGCGGGGACGCTGCAGCCTATCCCAGCAGTCACTGGGCGGCAGGCACCCTGGACAGGCCGCCAGTCATCACACAGGGCCGACCCGACACATTGTGCCAAAATTGAAACTAATGAAGTAACCAAACTGAGAGAAAAGGTTGGCAGACGTAATGAAGGCTAATTAACTCCTGTGGATGATAAGTCTCGATCAGCGTATTAGAACATGAGCGCGGTTTCACTCTCGCACTCGAGGCGTGGGCTGGCGGAGGTGGGTCGCCCACTAGAGGGCGTTAACATTCTCTTTTAATATACATTTCATGACGTAGATAAGTCCCAAGTCAGCAGTGGCCCATCAAGGCTCATGGCTGATTTAGAACAGTAGGTGGCGTGTTGAGTCATTTTCAACCCACGAAATGCTGATTTCTATGAATGTATTTATAAGTTTTATATTTTATAAGTAAAGAAATATCAACATTAACACCAGCATTGATGTTTCATCACCGTAGTCACGTCATTCAGTTTACAGCTCAAAAGGATGTTTGAGAGTTTAGGACCTCTTTAACTTGAAGCTAAGATAAATTATTTTATTTTATTGCCAGACTGACGATTTGAGAAAAATCAGAGTAAAACCTTTTTTTTTTGAAACTACACCTGCTGAAAACATGTGAGCCCGCTAGACACACTTTATTGGTCCTATCACAATAAAACACACAAGCAATTACATACATTACATGCTTTATTAAAAGACTCTAGTATTTTCTTATATTGCACAAGGATGATTTCACCCATCCAGGATCAAATTATCTCTGATGGTATCAAGATCTACGACAGAGGTCCCAGCAGTTTCCATGACCAGGGCGCGTGGTGGTTATTCGTCTTTAAAAGAGATTACCAAGGAATGTGTAAGTATTGCAAAAGCAGTGCAAAAACTATAGAAAAACCAGAGCCAAAGCAAAGGAAAGTGTAGTGCCGGGGGGAGGGGGGGGTCACAAAGGTGTCATTCTTCTCTTCAATGTGAAACTAGAGCTCAAAACAAAAACCCAGTCACCTTGTGGTCGGTGATGATGACCCATATCAGGCGTTTAAACTTCTTAAGCCTCGAACAGAAAACAGCCCCACGAGGATCCAAAGCAGATTAAAATAGAGTACAAAGGTCCTGCAGAGCAACTACATGATAAAAATCCATTTGTGACCAATGAGACTTACTCCTACACGTCAACACATATACATACAAAGCTCTCTACAATGCCGGGGTCACAAGGTCACGTCGGCGCCTTCTCTCCGGAGACCAGGCTTGCTCGCTGGTCGGGCGACCTGTCCTTCATAAACGGGATTTACCGGCTGCGACGTGAACAAAGCGAGGATGTCCGTGTGTAAAAGGTAGTACCTTTTCCAGTAAAGTGCTCATATATCACAGACAAAAACACTCCCTCCGTCCTCTTCTCTGCGGGTGGTGTGATATAAAAACATGGGAGTTGGTGAAAAGGGGCTTTGCAGCGAGCAGTAACAGTACTTACCGGTTTAAAAAAGAAAAACTGCATCTGTTAAACAGACCCGCTCTACTTTCCATCATGCAGGTCTTACAACCATCCCATCACCGTGTGTCCTCAGAGAGCGTCTCACCAAGATAAAAAACAACAGTGTAACGAACTACAGTTGGTCCGTTCCATGCGGTTCGTCGTCTTCGTTTTGTGTCGGAATAAATACCCCTGGTCGATACTACCCTGACGCGTAGCAGCACACGACGCCACTGATACGCTGAACAACATGACGAACAATTTGACGGATTTCGTTGAAGGAGACGGCGACTCCTCGGCGGCCACCTCTGATTCGTGTGGTCAAGTTTTCGTCGAAAAACAAGACACGATGATTGTAAAAATCACAGCCTGGTCCCAAAGATTATGGATACTTCATTTCAACGCTTCAAAATAGTTTCGCCCCGAACCTTGGCAAGGTGAAACCGACAGTAAAAGGAAGAAGTAGAAAGCTATAAATACAATAAATAAGTTTTTGTTCAGTACTCAAAAGGAGCTGCGGTGTCGGGACAGTCTTCTCGGTTTCGCAGCGTGAAGGTCTTCTGGTCGTGCGGAGTCTCGCGCTCCTTCCTGCCGCTGTCGTCGATGGGTGGTGGAGAAAAACGCCGAGTTCCTCCCCACGACGCGCCTCTTCTCTGCCGCTGTGTCAAACCTCCTCCATCCCGAGAGTCGGTAGAGACGCTTGCTCCTCCCTCACGTGCTCCGGGGGGGGGGGGGGGACACGACGGGAAGTTTTTCTAGATCTTGGTGACGTAGTTGTTGGGGAACAGACCCTGCTTTCCCCGAAGTCTTCCCGTCCACCAGCCGGACGCATCTGAGGGACAGAGGGAGAGGACGGGTTAGTGTTCAGTTCACAGCCGGCGTGAGAAATCCATCTCTGCACACCACAAACCGATTTCCCACAACCGCTCACGTTTTTTCGGAGGTACTTTTACAACTAATCAAGAGTTGTGTGTTTTTTGGGGGGGGGGGGGGTCACAAGGCTCACCCTCCTTAATGATGTCGATGACGTCGTCACCGTTGAAGCTTAGTTCGTCGGTGTCCTGAGCATCGTAGGCGTACAGAGCTTTGCACTGCGGCACCTGAGGTTTGGGTTTGGGTGCAGGTTTGGGCCTCCCTCCTCCTGGGGTCGGTCTGCTGGCTGACGGCCTGTGGGCTCTAGCAGACGACAGTAAGACCAGTAAATAATACTACAAATCAAGCAAGAACGGAGAACAACACAAACAAGTAGAGGAAGAGGGAGGACTGTTCACATCAGCAAAACCCTTTTCTACGTTGTCTTGATGCTCAGTAGTCCAGGTAAGAAATCACAGAAAGCCGAACCAGTTCATCTGGACACAGCGTTTACTGACAGAACCGTTTTATCCTTTTCCCCTGTACGGTACCGACTCGACTCCACTCCACTCTACTCTACTCGCTTTTTTTGGTTTTCCATTGAGCAGAAGTTAGCGATAGCACCTGGGACCAGGTACTTTTTTTGTACCACCTCCGTCGAGGTTGCAAGTGAGCTGAGCCGACACTAAAAGGTGACATGGAAATACCACTATAAATAAATAAATAAAATATAAATATATGTATATTTATTTATATTTATAAGAATTTACTTGACTAACTGATTATTTATTAAAATATAAAATATATATATATATATAAAACTTGTCAACATGCCCACAAATGACCAGCAGGGCCTCACCATGAGGGGATACTATCTGCAGTGGGAAACGAAATCCCAAAAAGTAAAGCAAGTAGAGTCAAGTAGAGTAGAGTAGAGTTGAGCCAGTACCGTGCAGTGGACACAGGGCATAAGTGACCTCTTCAGTCTCAACTGACTGCAGGTGTCCCACCCTTATAAACAATACAGTGGCATAACGAGCCAAACTACCCACCAGTTTCATATGCAGATATGGGCGTGACCATTAACTAGAGTTTTAATAAGATGGTGACAGATGTACTTTTAGCCCCGCCCCCCCCCGTTTCAGGGATGGTCGTTCCCTCTTCACATAGACGGCCTCTTCTACTCCCCGTTCAAACCAGCGTTCCTCCCTATTATCAAGGATGTGCACATCCTCATCCCTGAAAGAGTGGTCCCTGACCTGTAGATGGGTGTAGTCTGTGGAGATGATGTAGTCTGTGTAGATGGTGTAGACTGTGTAGATGGTGTAGTCTGTGGAGATGATGTAGTCTGTGTAGATGGTGTAGACTGTGTAGATGGTGTAGTCTGTGTAGATGGTGTAGACTGTGTAGATGGTGTAGCCTGTGGAGATGGTGTAGTCTGTGTAGATGGTGTAGCCTGTGTAGATGGTGTAGACTGTGGAGATGATGTAGTCTGTGTAGATGGTGTAGCCTGTGGAGATGGTGTAGTCTGTGTAGATGGTGTAGCCTGTGTAGATGGTGTAGACTGTGGCGATGGTGTAGCCTGTGGAGATGGTGTAGCCTGTGGAGATGGTGTAGACTGTGGAGATGGTGTAGTCTGTGGAGATGGTGTAGCCTGTGGAGATGGTGTAGCCTGTGGAGATGGTGTAGTCTGTGTAGATGGTGTAGCCTGTGTAGATGGTGTAGACTATGGGGATGGTGTAGTCTGTGTAGATGGTGTAGTCTGTGGAGATGGTGTAGCCTGTGGAGATGGTGTAGACTGTGGAGAGGGTGTAGCCTGTGTAGATGGTATAGTCTGTAGAGAGGGTGTAGCCTGTGTAGATGGTGTAGTCTGTAGAGATGGTTTAGCCTGTGTAGATGGTGTAGACTGTGGAGATGGTGTAGTCTGTGTAGATGGTGTAGTCTGTGGAGATGGTGTAGACTGTGTAGATGGTGTAGCCTGTGTAGATGGTGTAGTCTGTGGAG